>NC_051137.1:6914816-7200267 GCF_014839805.1 Manduca sexta | reverse complement strand
TTCTCACCTTCTAATGCCCTGATGATATTTGCAACTGGTTCAGTCAGTTGTAAGCAGCCAGTGTTTGGTAAGTTCCGGGCAGATCTTTCTTCCATAACTTTTGACCGACACTCCAAATTGCTGTTATTTCAGGATTGCTACTGGTTATGTTTTGTGGTATCCTTTTCCATAGGAATTTCGCATTACATCTGTGCAATATTAGGATTGTATTAACTTCATGTGGTATGTGGGGGTGAATTTTTGAGATGGGGCAGAAAGGGATCCACCTTAAACATTGTATCCTATAAAATACATTTTTAGGAGGCTGTATATCATTTTGGAAAATGTTAAGAACTGCCTTTATAGATTTAAAAAATGTAGTCATGTGAGAAAGTGGGCAATTTATGCAAAAACATTTTTCTATGCCAATCAATCCTGTTACAAGTATAAAAAAAAATATTGGAATTATTAAATGCTTGAGTACTTTTAAGGTTAGAAATTTCAAAAACTTTCTTCATACAATTTGTAGGAAATGGGACTGCAATTCACTTTTTAAGCATCACAAAATTGAGGACATAAGGACAAGTTACCATTTTAAAAAGGCTTTTTTTATTTTACGTATTTTGCTGCCCAAATACGTTAAGCCAATGTTAGTGCATATAGTTGGAATACTAGTACTTACAAATCATTTTGGTATAAATATATGGCGAAGTTGGAGCGTATGTCGACGGTGATGCTATACCATTCGGCGCCTGATAAACAGTAATAAAATTATATTATTTAAATTTCGAGCAATATAAGCAACAGATAGCTTTTAATAAACATAAAAATAATATGAGACTCGTTACCTCTAACTCCTGTTTTTCTAGATCTCCACAAAGTTTATCAAAATTTGTTATCATTGTAAAGCCCTTTTTATATTTTCCTTATTGAATATTTTACCGGGTAAGAATTAATAACTTACAATCACAACAATATTTATTTACAAACACGATATAATATCAGAATTCGGAAATGCAGCTTTTGCCATAAAATCCTATATTAACAAGTCAGTTGTCACTTGTCACATAACAGCAGTGTTGCCAGGGCCCTTGAGTCGTAAGTTACGTTTTGTTTCCTGAAATGTTACATTTTTGCTGCAAAAGTTACATTATTGTTTTTTTTTAATTTACGTGTTTTTGGGCAAGCAATTCTGTAGATACGAAACCGCGAACCGCAGGAACCTGCGAAGTAGAAAACGTGCGCGCGCATACTCAAGCAAAATCAAGTTTTAATATATCCAAGATACGTTTCATTTGGCACGGTGAGCAATCTCGGAGTGTGATATGGAGTGAATTACTTTTAGACCCGCCAGTTTTAGATGCGTTCAAATTGGATGCCTTGAATTGAAATGCGTTGGTAAACTGTTTACAATAAAAAATTTAGTATTACAAATCTTGTTGTTCTCAAAAGTTACGAAAATTGCCTTAAATGTAAAAAATTACTTTACATGTTACGCGAGGGGGTCAAAAGTAACGAAAATGTAAGAAATGTAACCTTCTGGCAACACTGCATAACAGTGTCTAGATCTTGACAAAAAATACTGTCTGTCAACTGTCAAGTGTCATTTTGCAATGTTTCCACATACGATTTTATTTTTACCGACTTAAAAAACGGGGTATTCTTCATTAATTAACATTTTCTCGAAGGTTTTGAAAAATCCTAGTATGGGATACAACACTACAAAAATGGCATTTTTATTTGTCCGGACAGAATCCTCTGGTGAAAAAATTATTGCTAAAGTGCAAGAAAAGTATCCGTCGAAAAGTATAAAATTATGGTGGCGCCTCCACCGTAACGGGTGGGTAAATTTTATAAATTGTGCCAAAAGTTATAAGAGTAGAACTTTTTGCCACAATTTAATCCATGAAAGCATCGGAATGTTTGCCGGCAAACATAACAGCTTCTTATGACAATTATGTGTGTCACGGGAATATAACCTTATATACTGAAAAGGGCGGGAAACGTTCGACTTGTAAGGCGCGCTTTTTTTGATTTTTTATTTTTAAAAAATATAATTTTAATAACTTATTCATAGTGATCAGTGGTGTATAAACTGTTTTTAGATATATTTTAAGTTTAAGTATTATAATTTATTCTTTATTTGTTAATTTCTTTGTCAGTGCTGGCCATCTGGTAAGTTCTTTTATCTTACTTGCTGGATGATGGCTGAGCCCCGATCCTGGGGGACAGTCCCTCCGGTGGGCTATAATGTAACAATTAATACTACTTGTAATGAATCTGAATCAGGAATGGACACGGACAGTTCGCTTTCTCAACGCCCACTTAAGAGAAGTCGTTTAAACAAAATTTGTAAACGATGTAATAAGCGTAGAAGGACCCATGGTTCGGAAGACAACAAATTGATAAGTTGTCATTGCAATAACTCTGACGTAATGGAACTACCTGAAACTCTAATTAATTCTAATTACCCCGATACACAGACTAAATTCAATCACAGCAATGACACATTAAATCCCCAGCATACCCCTACTTCTATCGGACGAAAATTATACGAAAGTACTGATAGTGCTCCATATGTTATACATATAAACAGAATACAATCATCCCCAATGACGGCTCCACACTCCACCCTTTAGCTTTTGGCAAATTCCTAAAAACATGATTTTAAAAATATTATAAATGGCAGTATCAAAAGAATTGGTAGCAACAAAATTTCTATGTCATTTTCAAAATTCATTGATGCAAATAATTTCATTGAACACAACAGTCTATCTTCACAAAATCTTAAAGCCTTTATTCCCACATTTAATATTACACGAATGGGACTGGTGCGGGGAGTCCCTATAGAATGGTCACCAGAAGAAGTTTTAGATAATGTTACAGTGCCTATAGGATGTGGTAAAATTATAAAAATGAGACGGTTAAATTATAAAGTTTTAGTGGAAGGTTCTCCAACATGGAAACCATCCCAAACAATTGTAATGACGTTTGATGGACAAGTGTTACCTAAACGTATATTTATGTGCTACAATGCTCTTCCTGTTGAGTTATATGTTTACCCAACTGTCCAATGCTTTGCATGCTGTCGCTTTGGCCACACGAAAGTACAATGTAGATCAAAACCTCGATGTTTTAAATGTGGTCAAGGACACACAGGAGATTCTTGCAATGTGGAAGAGGATTGCGGCTCATGTTGCTTGTGTTCTGGTAATCATTTTGCTATTAATAAATGTTGCCCAGAATTTAACAGACAAAAAGATATTAAGCTGTTCATGGCTGAGAATTGTATTTCTTATGCCGAAGCTGCAAAAATTTTCCATCAGTTAACAGATCTTTTGCTGATGTATTGATTAATAAACCTCTTTGTGATGAACCTTTAAAATTTAAACAGCCAACCAATAAATCTACATCACACAAAAACAATCTTTTTAAAGCCACGCCCACCACCTACCGCTATAAGTGGTTATAATCAACATGCTCATAAGGAACTAATTAAGGATTACAATATGCCATCCCAATCTGGCAATGGTTGTGCTTTGCAGCATCCACACCAGCAACAAGAACAATCCTTATCTGAGATTGTTCTAGCACTTATAAATTATTTATCTCAATATATAATTGAACCGTCCAACGTTGCCCCTGAATTATTAAACTCTCTCATTAACACGCATAATAATGGATCAATTGGTCCAATGGAATTGCCGCAGTGTAATCAGCAAAAAGTGACTTAGCTTACATTGTTAATAAATATGAACCCTTTGTGATAGCTCTCACTGAGACATGGCTTAAACCAAATTCTATGTTTCGTATACCCAATTATATATGTCTTAGAAGACAGAGCAGATGGGTATGGTGGTGTAGCCATACTTATAGAAAAATCCCAGACATACACTCCTTTAAGTCTTCCTCCACACAGTGATAATTATTCAATTATAGCCGTCATTATTAACAATATATGTTTTGTTTCCATCTACATTCCTCATCCTTCTTCTCTTGTTTTCATTGAAATTAATAATATGCTTTCTTCTTTACCTCGGCCATTTATATTGCTAGGGGACTTCAATTCACATCATAGATCATGGGGCAGTTCCATCTCTAACTCCAATGGAGAAGCTGTTTTGGAACTTTTAGATACTCATAATCTTTGCATCCTGAATACTGGTAATCCAACACATCGCACTGGTCCTGATGGAATCTTAAGCGCTATTGATTTATCCATTTGCACTCCAAATTTAGCTTCCACTTTGTCCTGGAATACTATGGATTCCACCTTTGGTAGTGATCACTTCCCAATTTTAATTAAGTTTCCTCAGAAATATTTAAAAATCCCTCAACAAGGTCCAAGAATTAAATATAGGTTGAATGATGGAGATTGGGGTAATTTTAAATCAATTGTTGAAAACAGTATATCCTCTCTTCCAAATGTTTCAATAAATGATCCGTGTGAATGTGCAGATGCTTTATTCACATTATTAAATGAAGCAGCTGATAAAGTGTTCCCTGTAAAAATACACCGAAAAATAAGATACCCTCTCCTCCTTGGTGGGACAAAGAGTGTACAGATGCCGTTAATAAGAGAAAGGCAGCAGAAAAGATCTATGCTGATGACATGTCTAAAGAAAATTTTCAAATTTTATCTAATGTTATTTCTGATACTAAGAAGTTATTTAAAAAAGAAATTTGTCGGATGGCAGAATTTCTGTTCTTCTGTTTCCCCATATACACATTTTACAATAGGTATGGCGAAATATTAAAAGATTTAGGCTTGCGTTTGAAAACAAAAATTATTCAAGCATTCCCCTTAATTTAGCTGATCAGTTCCTAGATACTGTAGCCCCTGCATCTGTACCACAACAAGATTTGCTTGAAAGATATTCAGCTATCTCTTCCGACAGGTCAGAACTCAACTCACTTTTTACTCTCCCTGAACTTAAAGGTATTTTAACAAATGTCAAAGATACTGCTCCTGGAAATGATGGCATAACATATTCATTCCTTGCTAATCTAGGAGACGGTGCTCTTTCCTATTATTTAGCTCTTATTAATTTAATTATTACTACAGGGAAAATGCCATTGTCATGGAAACATCAGTTAGTGTTGCCAATACTAAAACCCAATAAAAATCCATCTTATGTTTCCTCCTATCGTCCTATAGCGTTATCATCTGTGTTAGCAAAAATTGCTGAACATTTAGTTAAAACCGCCTAGAGTGGTATATTGAAAGCAGAGGCTTACTACCTGATAGTCAGTTCGGATTTAGAAAAGGTAGAAGTACTATGGATAGTATAAGTATATTTGTTACAGATATTCGTTTGGCCTTCTCTAACAAGGAATCAGTAGTTGGTGTTTTTTAGACATTGCTGCAGCATATGACAATGTTTGTTTGCTTGCTCTTAAAAAATAAGCTAAAAACAGTAGGAGTACCAGAAATGCTTACTAATTTTATAATGAATATTCTCTCTGATAGAAAAGTTTCATTAGATATTCCAAATTCTCCTAAAATGTCAAGGCGACTATGGCAAGGCCTTCCACAAGGTTCGGTTCTTAGTCCTCTGTTGTTCAATATATATACTTACGACTTAGGATCGTCAATTAATGATTCCGTTTCTATGCTTCAATACGCGGATGATTTACTTTTGTATACTTCTGACCAGTCAATAGACACTGCTTGTATCAATATTTCTTCTTCACTAAATTTATTAAAAGGTTGGTTAAATTTAAATGGTTTACAACTGTCTGTTCCAAAAGTACAGCCGTATTATTTACTAGACATAGAATACCTCCCTGATTAATATACAATATGACGGCGAATTTATACCGGTTAAAAGCCAAGTGAAGTTTTGGGAATAATACTAGATTCCAAACTTACAGGAGTACCTCACTGTGACTGTGTAAGCGCTAAATGCGAGAGACATATAAATATGCTCAGGTGTCTCTCAGGAGTTTGGTGGGGTGCGCACCCATTATCTCTAAAGCTCATATACAATGCAGTCATAAGAAGCGTCTTGGACTATGGAACCTTTGTCTTAGAACCTGGTAACATCGTTGGATTTAAGAAACTAGATGCCATACAATCAAGAGCTTTGAGAATCATATGTGGCGCTATGAAATCAAGCCCTATTAATGCCTTACAGGTTGAATGCGTTGAATCCCCATTAAGGCTTAGACGGCAATATCTCTCCGACAAATTTTTATTACGTACTCTGCAATTTTCCAATCCTCCTCTTCTATCTAAACTGTGCCGCCTTAAGGAACAGGTTAGATTGTCAAAATACTGGGTTCATAAGTCCTGGCCTTGTCTAGTTAAAAGTCTCCAAAAATTTCAAGCAATAGAAGCTCCTACACACAATTCACAACACCTCCCTATTTATTCCACCAACTTTGATTCCTTACTACTTTCACCGAATATATGCTTTAATTTGGGTATACAGGAACATTTAAACTATGCGAACAGCTATTTGAACTATTTAATAGATAAGAACTGGACCTGTTGGCATCAAATTTATACAGATGCATCAAAACATACAACTCCTGGCTGTGTTGGTGTAGGGGTATATCATCTACAATATAAAATCGTCCAAAAATTAAACTTCCCCGGAATCTTCAGTGTTCACTGGAGAATGCTTTGGACTATTAAAAGCAATAGAATACATTTTGATGATGAAATTAGCAAACACAGTCATCTTTACCGATTCTAAGAGTGCTTTACAAGCATTGGCCAGGTTCCCATTTAAACATAATTTTTCACTCCTCTCATCATGCAAATTAGGACAAAACTTCATCACTGTTACCTGAAAAAATATTCCGTGCCCTTTGCTTGGGTACCGAGTCATTGTGGCGTTAAAGGAAATGAAAAGGCTGACGAACTGGCCAATCAAGCGGTGGACTGTGGAGATTTATTTCCGTATAAAAATTATAGCCATGACTTGGCCGCTTTGCCTAGAGTTCATCTTCGGGAATCCTGGAGTGAACTTTGGACATCTAGCGGTATGTCAAAGGGCAAATTTTATTACCTAATCCAGCCTACGATACCACTGCGGCCGTGGTTCTGCGGTTTGAAGCTTGGCAGGACGGCTACGTCTGTTTTAATACGGATGCGTCTGGGGCACGTATGTACCCCAGCCCGTCTTGCGAGGCTTGGAATTGTGGAATCTTCGGCATGTAGTTGTGGGTGTGATGTTGGGGATCTAAATCACCTTATATTTTCTTGTCCTAACCATGATCATTCTTCCCTTTATTCCAGCCTGTCCTCACTTGGTGTTCCTTTTCCTACAAATATATGTACTTTACTCTGTAATTATAATATAGACATATATCGTATTTTATCTGTGTATATAAGTATAAATAATATCAAAGTCTAACAGTTTTTCCTATTTCTTATTTATTTTAAATATATTCCTCTGATCCTATCCCGTAATAGGGGACCGGACAGGTATTACCAAAAAATCTGAAATTCAGTTTAAAGTAAAGTTTGTAATATTAAAAATATTATCTCATATTTGTTTTTGTAAAAGAGTTGTGATTTGTATTTTTAAATCAATAAATAAAATACAATAATTATAATATTTTTAGTCTATTCTTTACGGCAAATGAAACACCAATCACGGCGCATGACGTCACACGTGGGTAAAATGTAAACAAACAGACGTCATCTGGATGTCATACCGCGTTGTGTTATTTTAATGCTTTAAATGTGTTTTTTGACACAGAACTGCTCTAATAATTAATATTAATTTATACGGGACGTTGTTACTATCTTCCAGCTTAACGTTTACAGATTGTTTAATCGTTAATCATAATGGACCGCAAAAAATATCGTTTGTGCGTCGTACCTGAATGTAATAATACTTCTATATCTTTACCAAACAAATTATTTATTGATGTACCACGAAAACAGATATACGAATAAAGTGGTTGCAGTTAGCAAGACGAACCTACGACGGAATGTCTGCAGACTCACCGAATAAGTTCTGTGAGGATCACTTTGATGTAAGTAAATAAAAAATAGTGTTTCGGTTTAAAATAAATCGATGAATATTTCAATTAATTAAATCATTTGTACACCCAGGGAGGTTATGGTTATGAGATGTATTTATTTATGTTTTAGCTGCCACATGATATGGAATAGAATATTTATTTATATAGAATTCTGGTTGTTACACAGTAACCTGAAATTGCCTGAGATTAAACGGTCTATGCAGTGTTGCCAGATCATAATTTCTCTTTACCCCAGGTTTATTTGGAATTTAAAATTTTACCCTTAAACCAATCATAAATAATTCGGTACTTTTTTCTATATCCTTATCTATGCAGTCGCCACTTCTTTCTTCACTTCCACTTCAATAATTATTAATTTAATTATCTCATTTTATTAGGAACAACTAGCTGTACACGAAAATTGTATTGAATAAAAATTATAATTGTTTCATGGCCTACAATTTTTGTAGGAAACATCTTTCTCTAAGCTCAATATTTATTACAATACCGTGAAACAATAACTTTAATACCTTAACTCGTAGAATTACCCCAAAAATTACCATAAAAAAATACCCTGCTGATTCAGTTTTACCCTAAATCTAGGGTAAATAACCCTTATCTGGCATTATTGAATCACTGTTCAAATGACAAGACTTGTCAAGTTGCTTTATCCACGTATGACGTCACACGAGACGAAATGACATAATCTAGCGTTTGCGCGGGAATTATAGCTATTTAACATTTAGGCATGGTTTTATGTACTTTTTAAGCTTTATTTGTGCAAAATACTATTTTTCTTGGCTATTTATATCCACAATGATCAATTTAAAACACCTTCTAAAAATTTGTCCGGTCCCCTATTCCCCGGTGTTCATTTTATTTCCTGTTGTTTCCCTAACTTTATTTTACAAAGTGCAACTTACTTTATAAACTGTCTAACCAAAAACGTTGACATTGGCAGATGCGCAAACCGCGCCTTGCCAGAGAGAGAAAAAAAAAAAAAAAACCTTATATACTACATAATAAGGTGACACGCATAATGTCATGTAGCTGTCATGTTTGCCGGCAAACATTCCGATGCTTTAGGTGTAGCTTGTAACAAAAATTCTTATTAGAAATGGCGTTTGTTGATTTATTTGTGTATTCCTTTACAATCAAATCGTTTTCGACGTTAGAACATAGAGAATTTTTGGAGAATTAGATAAATTATTTAAAATTATTAAATGCCTAAAATATATAAATATTACACGAAAAAGTATACATAAAGTAGTGTTTAGTTGTCTATTTGAGTCGGTTTTTATGTGAGGTTTTTACTTTTGTAAAGGTATTCTGGGTCATACATCCTAGAACCTAAGTTATTTAAAAATAATTATATACAAAAATAACGCAGACACGGAATGTCAATGTTATTCACTCCCGCCATTCTACCAATTGTGTGAACATGTGTGTGTATTGCCAGCTTATTATAAAAAAGCTATGACGCAGAAATCCTCAAGTTGGGTAATTTAGATTAGAACTGTATACATCCTGCATCAGCTGACCGAGCGAGCCGCGGGAGCGGTTTTACGCTTGAACATTTATTGCTGGCGAGCGTCAGAAATAAATGTTCAAGCGTAAAACTCCTCTGCGTACAATTTTATCAAAAAAAGTAACTTTGACGAAACTGAGCAGTAGCCAATTTATAGTCAGAGAGCATAACTTTAAAAATTGCAACCATTTTTACCTCAAAATCGTATTCCAAAGTTGTAAATTTCAACCATTTTTTTAGACTACAATTTTAGCTTTTATCATATTCTAACAATTTTAAGGCTAAAGGAACGTGCCCGACGAAAGCTTTGTAGTCCGGTTACCGGTGGCCAATCTAAATTTTTACGATATGAATACTTTACACTGACGTAAAATATAAAAAAAAGTGAAAAATAACAATTAATTTGTTGATAATGCATTGTTGTATAATATATGTATTACCCAACACATTAAAATATACAATTCAAATGGTGAAAAATTCTATTACGTTACCAAGAATGGTATCTTACTTACGTTCCATGGTTATGGGTTAGTTATACTTATAAATTCGAAAATTACAAATAAAAGGTGACTTAGAAGTTTTTAGTACTCATATAATATCTAGTAGGCATTAGCAAAATATTTTTATTACCTACTAGTGGATATTATTAAGTATAGTAGCCAACTGAATAGCTAAACTACAGTATCCCATTCTTAGTTAAAAATCCGTCAGTTCGTTCCGATGATTGATGTTTCGCATTCCTGAGTCAGCTTATATGATATGCCCTCAGTGAGATTTGAATTAATTAAATAAATAAATATATACGTAAACTCTGGCCACGGTCATAAATAGTTTATTTTGTTCAAAGAGAATATAACCACTATGGCTTAGAGAACGTAAATACTTACCCACAGACATGGCTTTTAAGTGGCGTAAGTATTTTGTCGTCATTTACCAAGCTTAAAAAATTATCGTTTGAAGTGTAATTGCTAATTAGACCGTGTTTTTTATAATAATATAATACCCGTAATTACAAAAATATTATTGTTCCTTACTTGCTCCTAAGTATAGCTAGATGGCGTTACTATGTACATTGCTAATTTTACTCTTTTTCCATCGCTCGAATTTTATAGAAATAAGCATTTAAGTTGCCATCTTTGTTTCTTCTTCCAGATTTTTATATTGTCACTGGTATTTTAGTTGACTGCCTCGGTGGCGTAGTTGTATTGCATGTCCGGTACAATAGCGCTTTGAGGTCCTGGGTTCGTATCCCGGGTCGGGCAAAGTGATATTTGGGTTTTTCTGCTCAGTATCAGCCCGGAGTCTGGAATTTGTGCCCGATATGGCGATAGGCTCGCCCCCTATCACATCATGGGACGGAACATACTTGGCGAAAAGTGGGTGCCCTAGTTGCGCCTCTGCATACCCCTTCGGGGATATAAATGCGTGATGTTATGTATGTATGTATGTTATGTATTTTAGTTGAATATAATATACATACATAATATCTGGTAGCATGTCAAATGCTCCAGTTTCAATTATTATTTCACCTAAACTCTGGATTCGCAATATGCGCATTATAGGTACAATAGGTAATAATATACACCCGAAATAATTAGGCCGCCTAGTACTATAGACCTACATAATATATTATTGGCACCATTCAATCAGATAGTAAATATTAAACGATCAACGGTCAGAAATTCGTAAATACATAATATGCGGATTACAGACGCTTAAGTTTTTATCAAGTATTTTTCTATAATATAGTATTATAATATTTTCGTATTTTTTAGTTTTAGAAAAAAAATTAATGCGTATTAACATTGTTACTAGTGTGTTAAACATACCTTCAGTTTAATGTCATTAGGAGATAATTGTTTACTTTTGATAACTACATAATTTTTATTCTTCGAAATGTTTTTTTTAGAATTGATGTTAAATTAACCTGATTTGTACTAAGGTCAGTCGGGGGAAGTGCGCCATAAAATTTTCATAGCTGGATTCAATGCAAAATAATTTCTTTTTGTGCTGACTTAAGAATGTAATTTTATTAATTTAAGAATATTTGGTATTTTGTGATAACAACCTATAGCCATTCAAGGAAATCGGACCATAAATTAATAATATTTTGCTCAAAGTAAAAATAAATGGTAGTAGGCGCACTTGCCTCCGGAAATGGGGTAAGTGCGCCTGTGTAAAAAAACGCCAATATGAAACATTATAAAGAAAACACTCACTTTAGTCCATAGAGAAATAAGTTTTACACGCATTGCTCTTGGATAATTTTAATCAATCAATATTATAACAAACTATGGCTGTCAAATCAAATTCGGGGTAAGTGCGCCATATATATGTAAATCAGGGCTTGAAAACATTTTAGAATTATATTGATATATAATTTTTTGCTATGTTAGAGTTTTGTGTGCGGATATGTTGGAATAAAAAAATGTTAGCCGTAATATAAAATCCATTTTATTTCTAAAAACTAAAAAACACAAAAATTTAGGAATTAACAATTTTGAATGCGTTATAACTCAATTACTTAGAATTTGGCCTTATGACATTTGATATGTTTTAGCTGCATTGTATCCAGATAACGTGCCCGATCGAACAGCAACCTATTCACGTAAAGTTGCTCTAAACCAAGATATTTCAGTTTTTCTTTTGTAAAAACGAATTAACTAATACGCCCTTTTATTTAAGTCGGCTGAAAACAAAATACCTTGAGTACAAAAAATTCTGCTGTTAAGTATAACATTTTAATAATAATAATTCATATTAGTAAAACTTATTCTCAAAAAGGTTGGTTATATATGGATCAGGGGCAAGTGCGCCATACGACTATTAACTGTGGCGCACTTGCCCTACTCGACAATTTTAGGTACATTTTTCGCATTGCTAAAAAATAATTTATTTGAGTATATATAAATAAAATTCAGGCAGGAAGTTAAAATAAAAGGTTTAAACTATGTATTCACCTTACTGGTTTACAGAAATATGTTAAACATCTTGAAATATTTGATGTTATCTTTCACGGGGTCATCTCGGTTTACAGGTCTAAATGACACTTAAAATAAAATGGCGAATTAATCGTATTAAAATGAACATAGCCATTTATGTTTTTTAGTGGAACTGTATTTCAGTTAGTAGCATAGATGTAAGATTGCGGTAATTGTATAACATCAATAGTTCTCGATTTTTTTAGGGTAGGTGCACTTACCCCGTCGGCGCACTTGCCCCACCTGACCTTAATTGAACTATATTCAATTTAAATAGATTTTCTATCAATAATTTGACTTTTTAAATCGTTGAACTATTTCATTAGTATTCCAGGCATCTATCCTCAATTAAGACTTAATATCTATGCTTCCATGTAGGAGGGATAGGTCTTGCCCTTCTTAAGAAAATATGAATAAAAGAATAATATCTTCGTATAACACATTAGTAACAAAACTAATAAACAAAAAAAAATACGAACTTAATGAAATCTTCACAATCCTTAAACTGTATCAAATATTTATAAAATTCCCGTTCCTCTAATGTCACTGAGGACATATTTAATCCTCTCCGCTGGCTAGCACGCAGCGATGAGGAGGCTTAGAGTACTAAACTAATACGGCGTTAGACTTATCAAGGCGTGTCTCCTAATAAGTTAAATAATGGTAGTGGCACATATCCTCCTGGGCTGTTTATACCACAATTCCTACATTAACAAACAAGACCAAAACCACTATGCGGTACTAGTATGTTTAGGTTGTGTACCGGCTATATATTGGTCATAGGGAGCATCTAAAAGAGACCAGAGAGCATTAACAGATTCGCTGTAGTATTGGTGTACATCCAAAATATAATAAAACTCTAAATGAAAGTAGTGGTATAGAAGTATAAAACAGCTAGTCAATGAGATTCATTGACTAACCAATCTTCATTCGAGTCAAGGCTCCCCGGGGATGGCAAGGGATCTTGAAAGCAAGATAAGGACGGCATTGCAAAATTAAGACTTCGAAGTAGAGCATATTTTAACCACGCTTAGATTTGATTCTTGATAAACTTTAGTTCGTAGCAGATTTACATTCAACTCTTTTACGAGCAGGCGAGTGGCGAGCTAAGTTTGTATCATCATGCAGCTATTGATTGAAAATTAGGGCGGGCTTGTCGATCAAGTTGTCGTGTCGGTCGTTGTTGCCTCACGAGTCACAATGGGCCCCGGTAGGCATAACTGGTGATGGACTAGCACGCTGAGTCACCATTCAATATTGTCGCTCGTAATGCTAATTTCTCGTTACGCTTGTATCAATTTGCATTTTAATACATTTACTTGTAGCTTTAATATTATCATGAACCTATTTGTTTAAATTGCTTTATTCGTGAAATAGACATAAAATATACGTTGTAGGTATTGGTTGATATGCTTAGTTTGATTAAACAGTTTATGCGGTGATTAAATATATTGCTGATTTAAATAGAATGTAGTGTTGGAGTCCAGCTTTGACTCTATTATATAAGTTGTTACTTGTTTCCGTAATAAACATAGTATATTGGTAGTTTTGTATCCCAATCATAACTTATAGCTTAGAATTTTTTCTATGTCTGATTTATTCGGTATTTCTCTAAATACTTACATATGTTCGAAAAAGGAAAGTTTATAATATAATATTAACGTTGTCATTAAGATAAATTATTTTCACAATTACCAATTACTCAGTGTTATAAAATGTAGGTATATGCCATAATTAAATATTAATGTAATAATTTAGTACAAAGATTCACGAGCAGGAAGCATTTTGTCACTTTCACAGTTTGTCGGATTGTCCAATGGAATATGTCACGCTCTGCCGGTAACCAATAGGTAAGCTTGCAGCCCCACCTCATGACAAAGGCGTGCGCCATCGCCAGTCCAGATGGCCACAAGTCACAACAATGCTTTTGTTCGACAGTAACCTGGTGCTTAGAGATTTATGACGAATGATAGGACGAATAGCATAGCACAGCAATCAATTTTCCCACGAGATGTAGGTACGTAAAACTGCAATGGCACTTGATTGGTCTTCGAAGTGGGTAGGTATTCAACGTAATTCAGTTTAGATAAAAGATTATTCAGGAATCAATTAAGTCAACCAGGGTTATGCAAACTGAAAATTAAGTTAGATAGCGTGAAATCCGTTATAGATAAAGCAAAAGGTCTTGCGTTTAAATATATGGTTAGACTCATCAGTGTTAAGTGTTTCTAATGTTTCACATTGATAATATTGCACATGGTGCAAGTGGTGCAACGCGGTCAGCCGGTTGGGCCCGAGTGACCCCCGCCGAGGGGTCACCGTGCTTCATCGCCGCCGCTGCGCCGACAGCGCTGTGCAAAATCGCTAATTACATTCAATTTTGGCCTCGCAACGCGCCACACACCTACATATTACCTATATGTTCTTGCTTACCTCTTGAGGCAGATTATTCTTATAGTATCGCCGACATGAGTTCCAATATTGAATCAAAATTACATTACTTTACTAACTACAGATGTCTAAGTGTGTAGGTATTTTTTAATTAATGTTCTCGACGTAGAAATGTCAATTGCAGTCGAAGAATCTCAAATATAAACGACAGATACTTAATGGATTTGCTCGCACGAAACAAATGAGTTTCACAGGTAAGTACAAGATGTAAATGTTACAGTCTTATTCGTAATACATAATATTTTATGTGTTAGATTTGACTAATATATTTTGGCATATAGAATCTCACGTGTTTAATGTTCTTTGAACGGTAATCGTTGGTAGCCGAGTCCAAACGGCACGAGGTCAAAACAAAAAAGAACGAATTTAACGACAGTGTTAACGCATCCAAACTTAATGGACATTAATTAATACAATTAGCCGTCGGCAAATTGCACGTAAATACTGAAATAATGAGCGTAAATTGAGGCAACTTTACACTTCTGATTTATTGTCCTACACTTGCATGATTTCGAAGAAAGAGAAAACAGACCAGTTCGGACGGATATTACGAGCAGTATACGAAATTGATAATGAATATTTATAAAAACTTAATCACTGTCCACTCCACTGCCTCTTCCAGAGGTTACGAGGAGAAAACACATGTCAGAACATTTCCACTTAATCATAGTCACTTTCCTCTTACAAGTGATTGCACACAAATGTTATCAGTTCAAAAAAACGAATCAATATTCAGACTTAAACCAGTATGTAATTAAGATTTTTAATACCATGGAATAAACAAAATAGTCAGTAAATATAGTGCATAATATACCGGTGAAAGATTTCTTACAGGAAAAACTAGCAACAAGAATACAAAAACAATAAAAACTTACGATAAAAATTAAATGCGTTTCCGGTGCAAATACTGTTTAAACAAGAATACGCCTTCAAAACCAGCGAGGAATCCTTATTGTGTAGTTCATATTACAACGTACCTGCGTCTAGAACAAATGTTCTTAAACTTTTTATTTTGTAGAACCTGTGTCCTTTAATCCATTTTCAGCAGAATTATAATTCCAAATACCATTTTTAATATAGTTTTCAAGTACTACAATTTTTTTTCATAATTATTTTACAAATAGTCATATAATCTTGTTAACATTATAATATATTAAAATGTTACAGATACGAATGTTTGTGAAAACGTTTAGTTAGATGTTTAAAGTAAACGCAGAAACTTTCAAACGGATTTGGATGAAAATAGGCACACGAGTAGACGACGTTCTGGCTTTTCACACAGGCTACTTTTTAACCCGATAATTTGGTCCATTGGAAAATATTTAAATATTGAATAAGATTTTTAAATAGATGGATCTGGCGTCGTATAGATGGCGCTATTGGCCGGTACGGTGTTTAAGAACTTTTGTAGCGGAAAAGGTTTTTTAAAAACGCCTGCAAACCAACTCCGTCGTCATACCTGGCCAATTTTTTGAGTGGTAGATATATCTAGATCTCTTATGTCTCACTCGATAGACAACAGATTAAGATATTTTTTGAGACCGCTACTCTAGTCCGCAGTTCATATGTATATAATGTTATAAATGTTCGCCCACGTCGTCTGCTACCACTACAAACGTTTCTAACCTTATCTATTTATTTGTTTTATTAACAACATATGTATTTTCGTCTGTTATCGAAAAGAATAAGATATAATGAAACATTTTTATCGCCAGTTTAAACGTGTCTTTTGTCTGTGATTTTATAATATTTATATCTAAAATCTTTTGGCAATATAAAAAGCTTGCGTTTCAATTAATATTTATGTAAAACCATAAAAATGATTTTCAAGGCGTTTCTAGGCAGAGTTTTTATTTAATAGTTTACAAAATAACATTGTCCAGGTGCATATTATCGAGCACACGTATCGAGCCGAGTGCAGATACATAACTATTTATGCAAAATTCAAATGTGATAGTGCTCCGCAGATGGAGAGGTCCACGTTTTACTTATGCATTTTGTTAACACGCGTAGTTTCAAGGCCTGCGACATCTCGCTTTACCGAAAGTCGTTTAGCTTTACATTGTAAAATACTTGTTTTGTCGATGTTTGAATTTTGTAACACTAATTTGGGAATAATTTTATAATTTTGCCATGAATAAGCTAATGAGGATGAATTGCCCGTGGGCGGTGCTGTTTACGAATATTTTGCGATGACAACACCGGCTCTACAGGCCTTTATCGTGTTAGTAAGCGTACTGGTGCAAATTAGCAAAACTTACAAATGTACCTTACCTTAATTAACATTAATTGGAATATAAACCTCGATAGGTTACTAAAGTTCAAATTTAACTACAGATTCTTGTAAATAAGCTTAGATTTATAACCAAAGCTTACGCTTTTAGTGCGCTGGGGTCGTTAGATGCTAGTAAGCACCTATTAAGTATCACTCAATAGGTTACAGACATCTTTATAAAATACATTGTTTAGATGAAGTTATATATTATAAACGTTTACAAATTATAATTAATTATTTCACAACATCTATCTATTTTAGTTTGGCTCTATGTTTGGGTCAGTGTTCAACCTTCGATCATTTATTTGTTTTAATTTCGCCTTTTTTGAGGCGTAATTACCTATTTTTATATATGTCTAAAGGATTTTTTGTCATCAAAAGCGATTTAGGGAAAATTAGGGGACAAACCTAACTTATAGTATAAACAATTTTTTGTCTAGTGTTTACACCTCTAACTTTATTAGTTTATTTTATGGTTCCAATGTTTCGAAGTATATTCTTATTTTAATTTCAATATACAATTACCGATTGCAAAAATCGTTTTAGACGATATAAAATGTAAGACTATAGAAGAGGGTCTATTTATATCTAAGTTTTATTTTTACGTTATTAAATACATGAAAGCTATGTTTATATCCCTAAAGCATGATTTTTTTCAGATCTTTGAGGTAATTTTTTGGGTAATTCTTATAAATTCTAGGCTAAAATAAAAATTGCAAATGCAAACACTGGTTTGGGTCGTTATTATTGTAAGGTTATTGGACGGCTTAATGGTTCATCTCGCAGAAGGAGAGCCGAATACCAAGCGGTATCAATAGCGTCAGCATCAAACAAACCGATCCTGACAACTGTGCTACTATTGGTGTCGTATTAAATAGCCGAAGGCGCTCAAAAATTGACGAAGTTTTATAATCTATAAGCGGACGGGCTGTTACGATACGGCAAATATCGGTCCATATACCAGCAGGGACTTCACAGTAGTGTTCATCTTTTTTTTCACGACAATCAAATGAAAACAGTGGCGATACTGGCACTTAGACTTAACGCCTAGTAACAATTATTCAATATTCAAAAACGCGAGTAATAAATACTAGCTTTTGCCCGCGGCTCCGCCCGCGTTATAAAGTTTTTCAGGCTAAAGTTTTCCGTTATAAATGTAGTAGTTTCCCGGGAGCCTATGTTCTTCCCAGGGTCTCAAACTGTCTCCATACCAAATTTCATCTTAATACGTTGGGTAGTTTTGAGTTTAACACGTTCAGACAAACAGATGCAGCGGGGGACTTTGTTTTATAATATATTTTTTAGAACTTTTAAAGTGGAACAATCCCGTCATACATCATTGTTGCATAACTTTAACCGTTTACGCAGCGCAGGCAACGGAAGCTCTCAAAACTTATAAGTTTCCCCGTTTTTGCAACATGATTCATTACTGCTCCGCTCCTATTGGTCATAGCGTGATGATATATAGCTTATAGCAGTCCACAAATAAAGGGCTATCCAACACAAAACGAATTTTTCAGTTGAAACCGGTAGTTCCTGAGATTAGCCATTACTGCTCCGCTCCTATTGGTCATAGCGTGATGATATATGACTTTGAGCACTCCACAAACAAAGTACTATTCAACCCAAAAATAATTTTTCAGTTCGAATCGGTAGTTCCTGAGATTAGCCATTACTGCTCCGCTCCTATTGAATATAGCGTGATGATATATAGCCTATAGCACTCCACGAACAAAGGGCTATCCAACGCAAAAAGATTTTTTCAGTTTGGACCGGTAGTTCCTGAGATTAGCCATTACTGCTCCGCTCCTATTGAATATAGCGTGATGATATATAGCCTATAGCACTCCACGAACAAAGGGCTATCCAACGCAAAAATATTTTTCAGTTTGGACCGGTAGTTCCTGAGATTAGCCATTACTGCTCCGCTCCTATTGGGTATAGCGTGATGATATATAGCCTATAGCACTCCACGAACAAAGGGCTATCCAACGCAAAAAGAAATTTTCAGTTTGGACCGGTAGTTCCTGAGATTAGCCATTACTGCTCCGCTCCTATTAGGTATAGCGTGATGATATATAGCCTATAGCACTCCACGAACAAAGGGCTATCCAACGCAAAAAGATTTTTTCAGTTTGGACCGGTAGTTCCTGAGATTAGCCATTACTGCTCCGCTTCTATTGAGTATAGCGTGATGATATATAGCCTATAGCACTCCACGAACAAAGGGCTATCCAACGCAAAAAGATTTTTTCAGTTTGGACCGTTAGTTCCTGAGATTAGCCATTACTGCTCCGCTCCTATTGGGTATAGCGTGATGATATATAGCCTATAGCACTCCACGAACAAAGGGCTATCCAACGCAAAAATAATTTTTCGGTTTGGACCGGTAGTTCCTGAGATTAGCGCGTTCAAACAAACAAACAAACTCTTCAGCTTTATATAATAGTATAGATTAATGATAATCCTATGACAGGACTTCATGTTTTTCGACATGCAACAAAGTGTCGCAATGGTGGGCCTCGATGCTGCGTGCTTCCGATGTGTTATCGAAAAACATTTAATAAAATTGCGGTCCGATGATGGAGTGGCCAGAGTAACGTGCCAAGGGGCTGGCCATTACCACCTGACAACTAGTGAGCGATCGCCGACGAACATTCTTACACAGCTCCGCCATTGTCACAAAACAATAGTGCGCTGCTATCTTCAATCAAAACGAAACGGAGACTAATTGGATACGCAAAATAACAAGTCGCTTTTTGTTATACAAATCATACGAGTATAACATTCTTATTTTCAATAAGTAGGTAGGTAGAAGTCAACTACTTATTACTTTTAATATGACTGCCAAGACATCACTGCGTACGGAGTTTGGAGAATGAAAAAAGTAAGATAGCCTCAAGATCCTGACAATTAAGCTCATGTGTGCTACCTACGTCTTATTTTTTTACATCCTTTACATTACGTTGAAAATAAATTATTATTTTTTAATTAAAATACCTATAGGTAACTCGTCTCAAACAGAAATTGGCTATTCGGGTTGATTTGTTGTATGTCATGATTTTTGCCTCATTAACTTTATTTATGTACTGCACGGGTCAATTTATCGATAAGGCTCGCGGGACATTCGAAAAAAAACAAAGTGAGAATTTCACATTGATTAAATCGAATGTGAATATAATTTCGTATACAGTTATCGAAATAATTTAAACCGTGGAGTAGATAAGTCCAATGTATGTAGGTAGTACGACTCATTTAATAATTTTTATTCATTACTAAGGCACCTTCATTTCGAGGTAACTTCAAAATTTCTTATGAACATGCTTTTGACTGAGTGAAAACAATGTTAATTGTTTCCACGTTTCTTGAGCCAACAAAATTTTCCAAGAATAAATAGCTTCATGTTTTAAATGAATGATTCAAATAGGGCATAAATCTTTAACAACATTACAAAAATAGTCTTAATTTAAAAGACGAATTTTAAACGGTTAATTATTTGTAATGACGATAAGAAAGCTACTTAACGAATAATGACTGTACGTTTTTATAAAATTTATATATACCTTGCGAGATATTCGATATAGTAATCAGATTAGGTTCCTACCGAGGCTTTCAAAGGCTTAATGATATATGAATCGAACGTAAGACATTAAGTCGCACTGTTGCGGCCGATTCAAAGGATGATCAATCGATACCAGCGGTAATATTTGTAAATTGTGATTTCGTGAGAAAGTATTACGTTTGATTTAGTGGCATCAAACGGTTGAAATTACAAGCGGTCTACATAATATGTTTATAGATTGGTGTCAACTGTGTTATAATATATGATAATCCTTTGTTTTAAATAAGTCGGAATGCTATACCCATTGTTAAAAATAGATAACGGGATTACAACTAACTATCAAATACGTTAAAGATGAATATAACACTAGATTCAACATGAATATTACGTTATAATTATAGGTCAGGTAGGTAAATAACACAATATTTCATAGTTAAATTGTAAAAAAATATATAAAAGGGAAATAGTTTCTAAATTAAATGAATAGAGAGTAATTTGATAAAATAAAAGCAGAATTTTGTTCTGGATATATGATTTAACAGATGGGTGCATCGAACGTGGCGTGAAATGGCCAGTTAGTGAGTAATATCATGTTATTTGGAGTGGAGGCGACGAGGGCGAGGTCGTGACGGTACTTCGTGCGCGCACGGCCCTTGGTCACGAGTCGCTCTGCTGACCCTACCGAACCTTCCTTTACCACAAACCTTTATTTAGTACAATCACATGAACTTAAAACGATACCATCATAACTTTATTATGACAGCGACAACCCTGCACAAAATATTTATAAACAGGTGTCTCAAACGAACGTTGAACGTCTTAATATTAGCTTTTAATGGCAGACATAAATTAAATAGAACACGAAGGTTTTAGCAAAACGGCTTATGAGACTCACCAGAGTGCATTGGTGTGGCATTCGATGCATTATACTGTAATTTTATTAACATTTTAGTGTAGGTAAACTATAGATGTTGTTGCGTCGGGCTCGAGCCAGCGAGGCTCAATCTGCAATCACCTAGGCGGTAAATTGAACACGTAATACGTTTAAATTACCTAAGTTTCCAATTCCAACACCTGATATTACACGGTGTATTGCCAATCATACCTATGTCAGTTTATTCCCAACACTGTCATCAGCAGCTTTCTTAAAATGTTTGATTGTGGTCATTTTTATGCACAGAGGAATTATATTCTGAAAGGTCAAAGAATTCATTCAATATATATAATTAACTGTACTAATTTATTTACTTCTTATTAAGGATAAGTAAGTTTTCTTTAATTTTCTAATTAGTACTATTTCATCTTCAGGTGTAAAAAATCTTCTTTTTGTATATATTTTGTTTAAAACTTAAATTTTAAATATGTTACATCGTCCCAGGGCATCTAATTATAATTCTTTAACCTTAAATTTCTTAGAAGTATACAGAACGCAGATACGGTTGAGTTTATTATCACCATTATTATCGACCGTTAATCTAAACGAGAGTACAGGCACGAACAGTGGCGTTCCTGATGCATGCATCATTTAATATAGGCAGGCTGCGCGCACGCTTTCTTCGCCGTTACTAATAAATTATCACGGAAATCATGTCCCAATGTTGTACTCCTCTGCCGGTACACGGCCACTATGGGAACCGCATCATACCCATTATCTAAGAGTACATACATACTGCACACACGGGTCTTGATACTCTCAAATCAACATGGCGAACTAATTCTATTGTAAGTTTTCCATTATTTTCCCGTATATTATATATAATAATAGGGAGTACCTACCTATATACCTATAAATTATATTATGATAAAACAATCGATTGTTTTAAGTTAAATATATATTTTATTTAAATTAGATACGCTTAAATATTCCTTTGCTGCATGTCGTGTTAAAATACATTGGAGGTCGACTACTTTCCTAAATGAGTATATTTTTTGTAGTTATACAAGTTTCGTTATTATGAAGCGCAATAAATAAACCATCCGTGTATAATTTCCGAAGCAAAATTGCATGTCATTCTAGGGCGTGGTGGAGACATACGTAATTATAAATTCGCTGATTTATATTAACGTTACCGAATTACCCCGGCGAGCCGCGCCGCGCCGTGGCACCGTACTTTATGCGTTTTCCCTGTCGAAAATCGGTGCAAGTTAAGTAATGTCCATGAATTTAATCTGAGTCGTGGAATCGGCGAGTACCGCGGGGTAATCTGTTAAATGCGAATCTTGAAATGCTTTTAAGAGGCGTGTTTTTGGCAGTTAGTAATGCATTTTTGCAAGCGGGTTGTGTGTGCGGCGCTATTACGCAAGGATTCTCGGGGAACTGGTCCGACCGGCTCCAGATCTGGGCCAGAGCCATCTCTCCGCTAAGATATTATTACTAATAGATATTGAACGCCCAGCTACTATCCGAAGAGCGGCGCCCGCTATATCAATTGTCCGTTATGTTTCTGTATTTTCAATGATGCGTATACATTTGTGGTCATATCGCAGCTTGTTTTTATTATAGTGTATATTTCAATTCACTTCACATCTTATTTTGTCGAGTCATTGTCTAATCGGATTAAATTGAAGTGATGATGGTATCATCAACAATATGAAGTAGGGATGTTTAGGGATTGTACATGCATCATAAGGAGGTACTGTATGACTTAGAGCAGGCCTACAATTTATTTTTGTTTAATAAGGCGAGCGATAGTTGACTTATAAAATTAATTATACATCAACATTAATTCAATATTATAAAGCCTTCAAAATCCTCACTAAAGCTTTGGACATATCATTTTATATTTGTAAATAGCTATCGTGTTTTGCGATTAAATTTTAAATCAAAAATACAAATTACTAAATACATGCTATTGTTCTCTTAAATTCACCTATTTGATTATTTACATCGATGGGAAGGACGTGAACGGCTCGAATTACACAATGTAAGGTTTCACTAAGTACTGACATTTCATTAAAATATTTATATTGAAATCGTGAAATGGGGCTTCCCATTGATTGGTGCGGTGTAGAGGCCGCCGCAGCGCGTGCCGCGGCCGATACTTATATTGATCCGTTGCATATTACGAAAGAGATTCTGACATTTCTCAGTATCGCTACGGTATTGTATGATTAAAATATACCGTATTAAAGTTAATCTGTAATTCACAAAACCAGCCAAGAATAACTTGAACAATGTAGAGTTCCGTATATATTAAACGAAGGTAGTTTTTCCTTAACTTACTCATGTGCTACGAGGAATTCGTAAAAAGTTATCTACAACGCATTCATACAGTCATCATGAAGTAACAATTTTTGCTCCACCCATTACTTTCATAATGTTCCGCAACACTGTACAACAGCGAGCGACGCTACGTTTTCAAAATGTGCGCAACATGAAGTACAACATCACTGTCTTGTTATAAAACGCTCTGGGCCCTTATTCTGTATGATAGTGTAAACGCGTTACGCGGCCGTGTCATGTTATCTTCGAGAAATGAGCGTGGAACGGTATTCTGTAAGTCAAATTTCTATAGTCCTAAACATGACGCGTTGTGTTACGTGCTTGTTACGCACTGTTCAAATAACGTGCGGTATAGAGAATAAGGCCCCTGGATACGAGTCTTTTTGTACACGTCACACCAGCGACTACTGAGTGATTTACCATAGATTATTTTCTCGCTTATGCTCGAATCAGGCGTTATTCGTGTAACAGGGCCCTTTTTCTGTATGGTAGTGTAAACGCGTAACGCGGCCATGTCATATTATCTTCGAGAAATGTGCGTGGAATGGTATTCTGTAAGCCAAATTTCTACAGTCCTAAACATGATGCGTTGTGTTACGTGCTTGTTACGCACTGTTAAAATAACGTGCGGGATAGAGAATAAGGCCCCAGTTAGTGATACGTAATTAATATTTAAATGATGACATGAGGACACTTCTCCGATAAGTATGTTCTATAGTAAAGAGTTATGAATTATATTATACTAGATTTTGCCTGCAGCTCTGTGCTCGTGAAAATTTTTTTTAGGGATAAATATCGTCCCGGGATAAAAGTTACCTATAGCACTCAGGAGTAATGTAGCTTTCCTAGCGTTCCTAAGATAAGCGCGTTCAAACAAATTCTGCACCTTTATATTAGTTTAGATAAGGTAGTGTGAAGAAAGCCTGGTTCCAACAGGGTCCACGATCCATGGTTTCGGTATTTTTTACACTATACGATTTTTCGTTATCTAGTTTCTTATTATTAAATGTTGTATTTAGTCATACGTTGTAATTACATCAAAGGTTTTCTTGCTATTTTATCACGAAAAAATTTATAAACATTTTAAAATTAGGTGGAACTTCAAGGGTTCTGTATATCCTTATATTCTCACTACTCTTTACTCATTTAGTAATTTACGTATGGTATATATAATAATAATAATTTAATATAAATATATGGGAGCAGTTTACAATACTTTTACACTCATTCATAATTGAAACAATTAACTACATAATATTCGGCCTTCGTTAAATAATTATATAATTAATAACTTGTTAGATTTTAGCTTATCCGGGCTCTTGCTTGTCGGTAAAGTAGATGCTTTAATCTTTAGAAGCTGGTATTTTAACATATACTAGAAACGGAATATAATGACATATAAAAAGCTTTATATAAACACCCATGTCAATAAACGGTTATAAGTACACCGGTTAAGGTGGTAGCTCAAGGTCCATTTTCATACATTTTGTTTCGGCTTTAATCTGGGTAACTAAACAAGTATTGGCAAGTAAAGAATTTAAATTCACGTCTAGTTAGTGATTAGTTCTCGCAGTTGAAAGAAAAATGTAAAATAATTAATAATCATGGATATTTCGGCCTTTAAAATTTAATATGACGAAATTTTAAAGGCAGAAATATCCATGATTATTAATTATTTTACATTTTCTTATTAATCACTAACTAACGTATTTACTATCTTAAAGGAAAAATTGCGAAATTTATCGGCTATAACAACCAATCACCAATTTATTTTATTATTACTAACGTAATATCTCTATCTCACTGCTCTTTGTCATATTTATGCCATACATGTCTTTAGGAGTAATGAGGGTGCATAGATTTTTTCAGAAGAAACTTCTTATATTTTAATTTATTCAAATTTTGTTTGTTTATTTTGATACAAATAAGGTATTGTATAAAGCGACCAGATTACGTGGTTCTTAATGTCTATATAGCCGGTTTTCACTATTTTTTTAATAACTAAGATTACTGTTTGATATTTTTTAGCCTCTAATTTATGCATAATATTTTGTATTTAAATTTTTTTTTTGACATTAAATACTGGTCTGGTAGCGCCTTGTTTTATTTAACGTTGTGTATTTTTAAATATTTGATAGCGCAAAGCAGTCTACAATATGAATAAGTATATTGAATAACCTATTATTTACCTGATAATCAATAGCGATCATAATATGTTGTTGTTTACCTTTGACAAAGTGTAATAAAAAAAAAATATGAATTCTTTAGCGCTAGTGCAACTGCTCTTCTTGCAAAATTAATAGTGAACTCTAAAAAAAGAGACTTGTACAATAATTAATTAAACTTATAATTAGCCAAAACATCTAAATTACAAATTACTTGTT
Source organism: Manduca sexta (assembly GCF_014839805.1). Taxonomy (NCBI): domain Eukaryota; kingdom Metazoa; phylum Arthropoda; class Insecta; order Lepidoptera; family Sphingidae; genus Manduca; species Manduca sexta. The sequence continues at coordinate 7,173,904 of NC_051137.1, read as the reverse complement.
AATCGGCTATGTATGAATAATTTTAATGTGACATTCATTTAAATTTTAGAAAATAAAAGTGCCAACAGTTTAAAAATCCATAATATATTTTAGCTCACTAGAATCTCACCTAAACAATATTGATAAAAAAATATATACTCTTAGAAAACTGTCACGATTCTAATTAAAATAAAAGAAATATCACTGACTACAGAAATACTTTCGGCAAATATCTCACCAACCAACCGACTGGTACGACTGTCAACAACCAACTGACCAGAGACCAATAAACTAGACAACTGACTCGGTCCAAAGAGAATATAATTCACTACGTTTTAACTCGGTCTGTCAAACGCTCAGCGTTTTTATAGCAAAAAGTGTTACAAATACCCTTACTAAAAAGTTCTATGCTAACAATACAATAAAAATAAGTTATAGAGTTTATAAGATATACATTTATTTTTTGTTTTAAAATTTTAATTCATAATTTCATATAGTATATATAGGACGTTGATAATTATGTAAAAGATTTTGCTTGCGGTTTCGAGGAAGTTTTTCCGGGATAGAATTCCTATTATAAATTGTCCCGAAATAAAATATAGCCTATATCCTATCCATGGTGTCAAACTGTCTTCTTCCCTAATTGTATCGAAATCCATACACTACTTTTTGAGGTTATCGCGTTAGACAGACAGATGCGGAGGAAAATTTGTTTTATAATATGTAAGGAAATGGAATGTGCATAAGCTTCAATCGACTTTTTTGTTATTATAGTTTTGTAAATTTTTTTTAAAGCGTTAGCAGTAAACGCTAGCGACCCCTGTTGGTAAGCGGACATCCGTAATGCTAGAAAACGAGTTACTGTTAACGGTAGAGAAACTATTCTTTTTACATCCCGTTAATGTATTTTAAAAAATCAGACGATATTTTTCATCATCTATATGCAAAAGATGACATTAATGGCATGGGTAAGATAACGTGCACTCTCGTACTACCCGGAGAATCTGCAGAGACAACACATGTTTACGATGTCTGCGGTCTACGCCAATGACCATCTGTTTTCCGACAAGAATTATGCATATTGTCGTCACTTTATCTTTGAGTTGCAGAATTTCAAATGAATTATAGCTCCACCAACAATGAAGGGAAATTGAAAATTAATATGCACTTACATTGAACTTCTAGATATACTTAAATTTAATGTATATATGTAACGTATCAACCAATCATTCTTGAATTCAACAAAAGAAAAAAAAGAAAAGTATTTAAAGTTTTAATATAAATATCGAATAATTTCATTCACGACGTCAATGTCTTAAAGTCAGCATTAATTCATCCAGTCATAACGTTTGATGGAGGTAACTTGAAATAAATTTAAAACAACACAGCACAAATACGTAGGTAGCTGATAAATCTAATTTATTGGGAGCTCGTGCAATCATGCGCATGTACCCAGTAAACACAGGGTTTATCTCGGTAAATAACTAGACAGCGGGGAGATTCATTAGGCGTCGATCCGTGTCGGCCTGTGCTGTAATCGAAGCAATTGTTCTCGGGGAAATTCAATTATTAGCTGAAGTGGAAGACGCGAGCGCGAAATATCGACCGTTGGGCAACCCGCTGCGTTGTTAGCGGTTAGAAATAATTGTTAGCGATTTATCTCGAGTGCTGACTGTAATTAAATGCTTAATAATTGAAGGAGCGTCGAGCGTCGTTGTTCGAGTTTGAGCGGCTGCATCGCTGGCATCGTCCGCGACGTCCCGCCACCTTCCCGCTGCGGTGCGATACTGGCGCGGTCGTGCTCCGTGCTCGTTGTAATTTCGATTAGAATGGTTCGCCTAGGGTAGTTCGCTCTCACGCTTACAATGATTAGTGTAATAGCTTTATGCGACCTGTTATTAAATTAGTTCGCCACTTAAATCTATAGCATCTACTTTCAAAACTTATTTTAATTCACGACTATAATTAATCAATTTCGTAAATATAAACAAGCACTTAAGTATTTCAATGACTGTGCAGATTTATTCATTAAGAACGTGCGTGCGCCGTGTACATAGACACACTATTGTTTATAGAGATATAAAATGTTGGATAATACAATAAAATTTTAAGCTTTCGAGAAAACAAGATGGCAATACTCGTATTATCTACGCAGAATATATGACTGGTTTGTAACAAAGCGAATGTTATTCTGTGAATTTGTTGTTGAATTATTCTCAGTGCATACATGTAGGGACTTATATGGGCAGCATGTTTAGTTTATGTACGCCTGCGCACTCTACACTTTATCCCCCAATAAAGATACCCGCATGGAATACAAAGGAGAGCTACGAGATTCTCTCATTGTAAGCCCCCAGTCGTATGCTAAAGGTAATCTAACAGTGGAGTCTATTTGTAACATATTACCTTAAGCGGTGGACCTTATAAATTTAAATTGCTTGTTGTCGTTAAATACGTCAAGTGATAAATCAAAGCTTTATCTAAGCTCGTTGTAGAAATACTTACATGGCAGTTCTATGGCGAAATAATTTAATGTATTAACACAGTCGTCTGTCGAGCCCCTGAACATCTAGTGCCGGGACTCTCGAACGTGCTAGTTCACAACATATTCCGCAGCATTCTGTGAAACGCCGAAGGGTTTACAGATTGATGTAAACGTAGATACAGCAAATATTTGGGTGCCATTTTAGCATCGATAATAATTACGATGTGCGAATATGGCGGTACCTTAGAATATGCTTTGACAAATCACGACTTTGCAATTCCAATGCAGCAGATTTAATGTATGGGCGGCAGTTTGCATTCTAACCGCGACCCAACAGGCCACCTCTTTCCTAATGCACGCTTATTTGAGCTTTTTAACCTTTCATCTTGTAAGTACAGTTTGATCATTGAGGGACAATAAACATAATGGGAATATTTAAGTATTCATTGTTTCCGATTAAACCTACATTAGAGCTGCTGGGCATATAATCGCCATTCGCTTCACTGTAATTTTATGTCATTACAGTTTATGAATTAACTGTGCTTCATTTATAATGTTAAGTGGTTTGCATAATATTAATATATTAGTCGTATTTTTTTCTCCGTTATAAAAAAAGTATTTCATAAGAATACTGTAAGTCAACAGTTATAAGAACGATATTCTTTCTACTGTTCTTAAATGATAAAAAATGATTATTTATAATTGAATAATTGTCAACAATTAGTATTATGAATACTGAAGAAACAATGTAATTATCATATTAAATTATTTAACATAATATTTTTACTTTTCCTTAAGCTCATTTGTATTGTAGATGTCTTGACCTATTAAACTAAGATATAAAAATTAACAGTATTTAGACATGAATCTAAACCGCTATTAAACACAAAGGGTTGGAAGCTGTAAGTTTGAATGTTTTATAATTTTGTATCTGAATGGAGCAAGCCCCGAGGCGCGTTTATTCTGGCTTCGACTGGGGTTGCGTAATATTCGTTGTGAGGTGGATGAGGGTAGGAGGAGGTCCGCGGGGGGCGGAGCGTGGTGGGGCGCCGCGGGCGGGCGGTGAAAGGGCTGGGCGGGGCGGCGTGCTCAGCGCCGCCCACCGTTCATTTCACCACGGTTGCGGCGACGCTCCACGCGCGCCCTACTTCTGCAGACAGGTTCGCTCTTGGTGTTCCATTGTGTGCCAACGCCGAACAATACTATTGTGAAACGTTTAGATAACATCCCCGCAGCCTGCAATTTAGTTACACTACAATATTTTTAACAACGGTACAAAAGAGTTAATGTTTTCTGTTATTGTTTTCGGCGTTTGATTGCTTGGTGTAAGCTTATATTAGGGAATAGAAACTTTGGTTTAACCAATTAACCACGTGGATATTGAATTACCATTACCTCTCTTTACTATTACAGATCTTGATCAAATAAAACGCATGTTGATATAAATTGATTCTAGTAATGAATTTGCTTATTTTGGTCAGACCGTAAAACCACGTATTCTGTAATATATTTTTTTATAATAGAGACTTGAAATATCATTTTCAATTCGACAGCTACACTAAAATGCCAAATACGGAACACAAACAATTCTAGTAATTGAAAGAACGGACAAGTTGTTGCGATACACGGCAAGTTGCAATTTGGTGAGTGGAGGAATCCGTAGCCGATTTGATAGTCAAGTGCTAAACGTACGCTGCACACAGAGGTAATTGCGCTGAAAGCCCTCAATTTGAGACGCGTTTGTGCCGCGTTTGGGTCTAAATAAGACGTCGCCGGGCGGAGTGGTTAAGAGGCCGCATTACTCTTATTGAACCCTGCGGCCAGCATTATTTACGTACTTACAAAGACCGTTCGCTAGAATTCAACCGTTTTCTGGTGAAATAGTGACTGATGCTAATAAACTTAAGATTTTGAAAAAATCATAGGGGACGGTATTCTTCAGTGCAGGAGGCATAAATTTTTTAAAAGTACTTATTATTAAATATAGGTCTATATATTTTAAAGCACAGGAAACGCAGTTCTGCAAGGGTTCAGTTTTAAATGGTACACACACAAATAAATCCCTGTCGGCTTATCAAATGGGAACGTTTTTGGTTTCAACAGTCACTATGTCTTTTGTGGTTTGGCGTTTGTACTCTGCATTAATATTTAAGTGCAGATCCGCGCGAGCATAATAATTGTAAAATATACTCCTCCGCACTCTTACTTTCTGTGTACTTGAAACGTACTTCAGTTTACATGATTTGTGCCGCTTGTCTAATATGCCGTATGGTTATTTATGCGGAGACGGCGTATTTGTGGTATAAATTATGATAAACTATAAATCAATGTAATAGCTAACCACAACTTTATTACTGAACGATAAGGCATAACGTCATTTCAATTACACAAGTAGTCTCATTTAAAATTCAACAATATTGCCTATTAATCTAGGGGCGTAACGCGGCACGAGCAGCGCCATTCAATATCGTCATCTTTCTCTGCTAAGCACTGATCGAGTACGCAACGATACGTATGTAAAGTTGTGCCCATATTTTCGTTGCTATGTCACAGATCCCGAAAGGTCGCTGAACTCAAACTCCATTGTTTTGAGTTGCGTCAACGTATCGTCTGCCTCGGGGTACAATGAATTCAATTTGTACTGTATTATTGTAGAAAATTATTGCGGTACTTATAATTATATGCGGTGTTGTTATTACAATATTTTGCGAAACATTATGGAGACTAGACAGCATAACTATACCAACACAAGTATATAAAAAGGCAGGTGGCAACTGAAGACAAAGGCACGACAATACGTGTAAATGAACGCGTGTTTGCTTGAATAGGCATAATCACCTTTCCTTAGACGCTTAAGAAAACTTTACTTGCCAATTCCTAAAAGTAAAGATAATATTGGCCATTTAAGAGAGTCTCATTGTTCTAGTGTCTCATATTTTCCGTAGTAAGTACCGCGGCGACGTCCCCTCGCAGCGAGTCGTTTATCTCTTGTCTAACTTCTTAAATGGGTATAAAGTAAAGAGCGGGACGCACACCGGTGAGCACGAATTGACAATAAGAGCAAAGTTCAGCAAGGTTCAGGACTCTAGAGGAATGTAGAGGCGCGGAGTCGCGGAGGCGCGGGGTGAGCGCTGGCGGAGGTGCTACGGTACCTAACCTCTACAAAATCACGATTAGACACTATTTATATCGACATTTATAAACTTCATCCAAATCTGTTACGTATGTACTATAAGTAGGGGCAATTATTAAACCATTATTGTAAATACAGGACTAGTAAATTTATCAATGCGTAAACTAAATCGATGTATAAATGTTTTCTTGATTATTCAAATCGTTCAGAATTTACAAATCTATTCATCAAATCAGCGCGCGTAGTACCTAATTTCATATGCTTTATATTTACCTGCGCTATCTCATTGAGCCGTATTTTTATGGAAGTAATTTGTATCCCTTACAATCGTTATTTTCTAAATCAACAACAATGTACAGCCTCAGTAAAATTAGCAGTACACTCAAACAAATCTGCAGGCAACAACTAGTCAGGAATAATAGAATGAGAAACTTAAAGGCGATTAATAAACATAATTTTCTAGTACGAACAATTCCAAGAACACTTATCTTATTGTCAGTATTAATAAATTAACAATAAATAAGGGACTCCGCGCGAGGTCAGTAGGTCGCCTATAGCACTAAACGAGATCGTCTTATAAGTGACGTCGTGGCACCGACTATTGGCGAAAGTAAAGGTGGAATGGCACAAACTGTGTTCACGCATGACCCTGGGGTCAGCCGCACACATTCTGACACATGTCAATTAAGGTGCTCTCCGCCGCGAGGCGTAGATTGAGTGCTTGGACATGTTTATAGAAAACCTTCGTCAATGAGACTGATTCACGGCTACATAAATATGGAATAAACTATTTATCGCTCCGAGAAGTGGCCGTGTTATTTGATTAATTTGCAATCAGCAGCCCCTTTGTATTTACAAAAATGATTACACAATGAAAAAAATTGTTCAAATCGGCCCACGACGTAAATATCGGCTAGTACGTGAACACATCACGAAATATAAAACCCACGTGTGTAATTTGCGTTGTAACAACGGACAATTACAGTGTTTGCAGTGCAAAGTACGTTTGTTACTTTAAACTGTACAATGATATACAACGACTTCGTTATTTCCCAAGTGTCTTGGCAATTTACAGAGTGGCGGTTCGATCAGCTCCTATTATTGGAGAGGTCGGACGTGTACAAACATCTATTTCGTGTCGTTAATCTGTGAGTGCGTCTCCGGCGAGGTGAGAGCCGACACTGAAGGCTCACCTCACGTCGCCGCGCCGGCCAGCCAGCTAACAACGTGTAATCATAACTGCATTGTAACGTAAACTTAAAAAACCAATAGTTAATATGCTCGTACGTTTCTCTTGCGTAAGTGCTATTTGTATTTGTTGCTTTTCGAGTAGTGTGTTTTTCAATAGAACTTGCAGACAGTGTAAACAAACATTTTACAGAATATGAGATCATGACTTTTAATAGGTACAATAACAAAAATGTTAACCCATGCTAATATCGATTTCCTTAATCTGAACTGTCTGTTTATAACGGTCTTGTATGATGTTCTATCCCAATGCTGGAAAAAGGTTTGTGCTATTAGTGAGAGCTGTTAACCCTTCATGTCATCATATCGGTATAATGCGTGTTGACAGACTTCACATACTTTCGAAGTTTTTATGAAGAACTCTCAGATATGTGAGTTCCTTGACGATGTTTCCTTCACTGTTAAGGCGAGTGATAATTAACAATAAGTATACACGTAACGCATCCGCGACATTCCATTAGCAGTACATTGCACCGACAGACTCTCGCTGGTAAACCGCATTTTTATCTTGAATTTTACACGAGCACCGTATGTCTTCTTCTTCCTTGAACTGCCCTTATACCACGTCAATCTATGGTCGTCATAATATACGTCACAACATTGGCGAAAGGTGACTATTTTGACTGGATATATCATGTAGGTACTACTAATGTATGATTGTGTCATAAATTCTTTGAAAAATTCTTATATTATACTCTAGAAGAAATTGTAATTTGGCATACCATCTTTTGGTTAAATATGGTTGCTCTGAAGCATCCAATGTTTGGTCATCGTTATTTACCCACATTTGCAGAATAAATATATCTTAATTTTTATCTTTAATACACATAAATGCGGTCTACAAATTATTGCAATGAAAATTTGATTTTACATAAGTTTTTTTTTATGTTATAGGGGGAAAACTAGCAAACGGTACGTGATCACCGTTGCCCACGAACATCTGCAATACCAGCAACAACAGTTACGAAAGAGACAGACATCAACCCCCTATGGAGGATTTAATTCCCGGTAAAAAGTCTTGCAGTATACCAAAGACGCTATAGCATAGAGCCATTAACTATTTGTTTATATTATCTGCAATTCGGAATAAAGAATGTTGTACAAACATATAAAATACATATACAATTATGATGTTAGTAAGTTGGATAGTAATTTGTTCGTCTGCGTTTGCGTTAACCATTATGATCGTTGGTTATTATTTATATCGAGTATCGACCGATCAAGTGCGCGTGTCCTTATGTCGAAACTCGATTGAAGTAAACGATTTTTCATAACAGTCGCTTTGTTGCATTAAAGATCGAGCGCTTAAGCTTACAAAACAAGATTTCGGGTCAAAAGTCGGGTCAAGCGAAGCATGTTTTGTTGGACCTTCTAGACATGGCTGTGACCTGCGTCCACCAATATGTCGAGGCAATGCACCGACTGCCGACGTAGCAAAATTCATTTTTACTGCTCTGCCGTTGAACATAATTATTTTTATTGCGAGAACTATTAAATTATATTGCATATCAAACAAACTGACGTTGAAATTATAGTCTTTGTGGTCGTGAATGTGCGTATATACGCAAAACATTATAGTTTTAAGTGGTGTCTTAATCATCAGTGTATATTTTGTATTACAAAGCGGATTTAGATATGCGCAATAGTAGTAAAAATTAATAACGCTTATTACTTATTTAGTACCTACGTACTAAATAAGTAATAAGCGTTATTAATTTTTATATTTTCTAATTCTATATACCTAGGCATATATCATCTTTTGCATAATAATAAAAAATGATAGGTATAAATATGTTAAAGTACTTTATATAAAATGTAGATCGCTCTTGTATAATTTACAAGTTTCAAACATTAAAATGATCAAACTCACGAGTTGGTAGAGCTCACGTCGCGCCGCGTTGCCCCGCGCCGGAGTCCTGCCCGAGCTTCCGCGGTGAGAATTGCGAATCTCGTGCGCGGGCCGCGGCGCGGCGCGAGTACGAAGCCGCCTAGCACATTAGCCTATAGCGCGTGATTGCGGCCAATTATTTTCTGTTTATCTCTAATTACGCATGCGCTGCTAACATTGGCGGCTTATCGTAAATCTGCCCTTCGCCCCAAGATCTGATCGCTTTCCCAATCAGTTCTCTACTCCGTACACGCGGTGTGTGGACCATCAGTACAATGGAGATAAATCGGGTCAAATCGGAACGCTGCGACAATCACCGATAGCTGCGATAGCTGTTGACTTTCACGAAAATATGAGAAATTCGTTCCGATTGTCATTTTGATTTAATCGGTGAAAATGTGACCCGCGTTAAGTGAATTCCTGGTAGTGACTTTTTGTTGTGAGACCGTGAAAGATTGCCGCTTTGCACGTGGCGAGCCGTACATTGCCGCGCCCGCGCAGCCGGGATGACTTGCGCGACGTTCGTGCGTGTCTTATTGGCAGGAGCACTCGGACAGTATTAATTTATCGGCAAGTCGTGCAAACTGACATGCCAGTTTTTTGGTGCGCGTTCACGTCGGTGAAATTAGGGTGCAGTAATACAACAAGGTCATCGCGGTCGCCGTGTCCTGTGTGGTCGCCGCGACCGACCTTTTTAGAACTCCATGTGCTTTGCGGTCAATCATTTCCGTTTACATTTCACTGGCATGACTCGCAAGCTTAATAATACGTAATCATTTTATAAATTAAATCGACATGACTTTTTAAGTACGTAAGCCGACAAACTGTTCTATATTTTACAAGCCAAATATAGTAGGGAGGTGAAGGAGATGTTTGTGGTCTCCTTAAGAAAGGGTCTGCTTGATTTAGATTCAAACTTTAAGGTGTGTTCACCGTGATACAAACGGTAGAACACACTAGTCGAGAAATCGATTTTACGTATAATTTACGTAGCCGTAGGTGTCGCGAGAATTTTTATAAAGTAAGAGGAAAACAGCCGACAACGGCGACATGTCGATTTGATAAAAGTAGGCACGAGTTTAGACAAAAATTAGTAGGTAGAAGCTTTTTTTTAATCTGTATATATAGGCTTAGGTCTAATTTAGTGACAGACAGACACTGATTATGATTCTTTTAACAGTCTTTAAATTTATGATACCTCTTAAGATCCATTTTATTACAAGTGAAATGTACTAAAATGTCATATACTTAACAAATAATATTCCATTTCTGTGTTATCTTAATTTATAACGAAATTTTTACTAATAACTAAATGTATTTAAATTATTACAGTAGGTTTACCTACAATAGTATTTTTATTAAATTGACGGTTGCGTTACTCGACGGTAAGTCCGTCGTCATGTGCGTGTTTGTATTTGAGGGATAATTGCGATTGGCGACGCACTGCAGCGTGCCGGCTTTGATACAACCGCTGTTACGTTGTCAGCATCCGCGTACACTTTCTTTGCCACGATGGAAGCTGCGTGGACAATTATGTTCACGGCTGCCGAGGAACAATTACTAGAGAAAAGAACATAGCCTGAAGTATAGTTATACAATAGATCATAAATATACATGATGGTCAATCCACTCACACGTATGTCAGATGTCAGTTGTAAGTTGCTAGTTTTTCTTCAAATTATATTGTTGTTCGGTCAGAAGTTCACGGTATATATAGCCAACGCTTGACTCGATAACTTTGGTATTTCATTTTGAATACAAAACTTTAGGGCGCCAGTCGTAGCAGAATATTTACAGGTTAAAAATTACTATTTAGACTTCTTTCGAAAAGGAAACGAATAAACATGTAGCTAACATAAGAGTAAGTAATTACGATCAGCCTTTTAAATTTACACAGTATTAGTGGAATCATCGGAGGTACTGTTCTTTCAAATATGCACTTTACTTCAACTCGGTAATTTCAAACTGGGGTTGATGACACGGCTAAACATGTCGTGTGAATTCAATATTGTCAACAGTTAATATGGCTAATATCGCAACATTGCTATTGCAATAACGACGCCTAATTCCATCGCCATCAAGCCCACTATAAAACTAGGTCCATTACCTCTCTAAACCCGTGTCGCAGACCCTATCTGCTCGCGTCTTCATGTTATTATCGGTTAACTTTAATCTCTACGCAGGTAACCTGTTAGTAACACGTTCAGGAAGTTTGTGAGTGTTGTGGCTAGCACCTTTGCACTTAGATATCCACTCTCAATGGGCATCGTAAATCTATTCGTACAAGTCGAAGACCCACTGAAAATAGCTTCCGCTGTGCCCCGGTCCCCGTCGACTCTCAGACGTTGAATTTCCTGCTTTATTAATTAACAAGTGGAACTGTTTGAGTAACTGACTAAATTACTTGTTTGCTAGACTTGTGACCTCCTTAGATTTATAAATATCCAGATGCGAATGGCTGCATGTAATAATAAAAAGTTTCGCGTTTTTTATGTTTTTATTATTAATTCCTCTGTGGTTAAATAATTTCTGCCTACGTCAACGTAGATTCAATCAATAATTTATAAAAAAATGTGTTCTTAGGTGGTGAATAGATAATACCTTTGCTGTGTAGAGATAATATACTCCCCTTGACTATTGTTTCCGTACCTACGTATTTTTTTGTGTGTGAGTTTCTTTGTCAACCAGCCAAAAGTATTATCTATTTCAAATTTTCTAAAACACTTTATATCGGTTACTCAATCTCGCAGGAATTTCCATTCTCTTTAAAAATTACGAAATGTTTATTTTTACAAGGCGTCATTAATCGTCCGGTATCATATGAAAGAGGTGTTTAATTTTATAGTATGAATATGTTATGATGAAATACCTAAGCCGTGTGTAGTAGCCGTGTTGGTTAAGATTTCATTAAAATCCAGTTTTAGAGATTAGCATCTTCATGCACATAAATTGCTTCAAATCACATCTTTGCCACACATGGTAGTTTGTTCGCACTTAGGTATATTTGCGTCACGTTACAGCGCTAGGCAGGGAAAAGCTTCCACAGCTTTGCTCACAAGAATATGCATCTAAATATTTTAGCACACGTATCCTCCGTAAGGTGACAGGTTTATTAAATTATCTATAATGTAATACAGCAATGATTAATGGATGCCATCATATAAAATAGATGTGTCAAGAGAATATAAATAGAAACAACCCATGAACACGAGACACCAAAAAGGTAAATAAATGTTCTTGTGTAACGGTAAATAAAAATAAAATTGCTTAAAATATAAGTATAGCCGTAATGTATGTTGCATTTACGTTCTTGTAAATTCCACACATAGGTTGACATCTTTATCTATTAAAAATTAAGTAATATAACCTACTATAATTTTTTGCACATATTTAAGAATTGGACAATTTCTGAGCATTTTTGAAATCGAAAAACCCGGACAATTTTTTGCTGGCTTTAAATCCTAGTACACTATTCTAAGACTAATTAAGCAAATGGTGATAATTAAGTGATTTGCGAACTGATGATGATTGTAAGTTATTTCTTACAAATGCGTTTGAAGTATCCATTAGCGGTATTTATTAATGGGATGATTTCATTTATAATGAATGTCCTTTCTTTGCTGCGACGTTTCATTATTTCGTACTACTTCCACAAACGGTGACGATTAGTAGAGCTGCGATCATCAGAAACTATTTCTTTGTTGTTTGAAAGTAATACATTAATGTAGAGCGATAATTGTACTTAACATACACTAAAGACACGTTGAAGACACTATACGGGCTACTATATTGAAATAACATTATTAATTTCTAACTATGTAAAATTATTTAAGAACTTTACTAAATACGTAACGCAGATTGTCTATATTATATAACCTCATTGTCTGTTATGTAATCAAGAGAGGAATTTACGGAATGCACTAAAGATTTAACTCGTACATAGCGACGCGTAACTTAAATGACTAATAGGGATCAAACTAAATGTCGGTCCTATTATTATCGCATTTACATTATTTGTGATATAACTTGAAGGGCACAATAAGTGTACAAAAAAGGAAAATACATACATAAATGTCATAGATACGAAGTAAAGTTGTTTATGTAAGCAATTTCCCTATCCATGAACACGACTTTAATTAATCGTTAAACTTTATTTATTGTGATTGCGCAGGCAAGGAACAAATATCTAGAATGACTGTTTTCAGTAAATTTACTATCGGTCATGTATAAAGGTGATCTTCGTTTAGGCATTAGTCATTCGAATAGCAAAGTTTTAGCTGATAATGTATTAGTTACACAAATTTATGTTACGCGACTATAAGGTCATAGTAGTAGTACTCTGCGACTATGTTCATTGGAATTTCTTAAGGAAATTTTTGATTATGTCGAACTTCATAAACGCGCTTTCGATGAGTTTTAATTATATTATTGTATATCATATTAATGTGATGTAGTTACTTTGGAAAGGCAAGTAAAAAAAATTTCCTCGAAAGCGAAACTTTTTTTGGACCGAAAATACGTAGGATATAGTTTTTTGGGTTACCTTACTAAATAGTAAAATAGATTTTATAAAGGACACAAACGATCCGTGGTTTGCAACGGATTCATTTTTTAATTAATATCTGGGGTCAATGTACAAGTGTTCTTTTTTGAGATTAATATATTAGTGGAAGATGGAGAATTTTTTATTATCGACTCAAGTGACGCTAATTAAAACTATTTCGCGGCAAATACCACTACAAGGGGGTGAGGGGAACCGTAATGTTGGTTTCACCGATCTTACAGCCCAATCTCAACACTCGGGAGTGTTCATAGCGACCATTGGACCGAGTCCCTAACCCTATACCGACATACCAACTATAACCCGCGGTGGCCTTATTCAGAGCAAACGAGATGCCCATGGTATATTTTATTTCACAAAATAGCTGCGCGGGACCGTTTCTGCGCGATACCGCATTATGGCTGCTCTGTACGAGGGGTTAAGATGCCCCGAACTCAAAAGGACTCATTTTCAACCACCTCGAAGCCGCTTAAATTGGAATAGTCGAGCGAGCAGCAACTGCTCATCCCACGGTTTTAAATTTTCTAAATGCCCTAGACCACAGGGCACAAACTGATTAACGCTACCTATATACACTTTATCTTCACTGTGGCTAAATATAAAAATACAGACTTCCGATAGTCGCATCAGTCGTTTGTGTGCGTGATGATGACGATCGTATCCATAGCCATCCTATTGAAAATGTTATATGATAGCCGGTCGGTTTACTTAAAGGGTAGATACCAATGCATAAAGGCGACAGCACTTTCGCATGTTGTGATGTAATGCGTTTGACGCTTGTCGCTGGTATCGGAAGTGTCCCCTAGATCCACAATAAGACTAAATATGACGAGTAATATATTTCACTAATGATATAACTTTTATTAGTTTCTTTGTATGTTTAATTTTTAATTAAAAATATATGTAGATACTTTATTATTAAACAATTAAGATGTACCAATTAAAATTTGTTAATAAAGATAATTCGTAGTGTGCCGTTTTTGTAATTGTGACATTTTGATCTTTAATTATCTTAGCAATAAACAAGTGGTTATCCATAATTAATATTATGAATAATGCACTAGAACCATTTATGAGTATCGTCGCCATCGCCTTTGGTAACGTAAAAAATATATAGCATAACTGTTAAATAAAATATAGAGACATTTCAATGTCATCATTAAGGAAGCTATAAAATATGTCGAGAATTTTGTTATACTTTTGATAAATAAAATTAATTCAATGGGAATATAATTGCACCTACAGGTGAATGGTATGTGAAACTATGCATGTCCATTATCTATGTACTGTCGTTATACCTAAGTTATTAAGTGTTTCGTCTAGACGGGTATTAACGAAATCGAGTCTAAAGTTGATGGATGAGATTAGTGCGATCAATTATTGAGTTCTCACGGGCGCAGGGCGGGGGTGCCGGGGCGCGGGGCATCGCAAGTCGCAAGTCGCCGGCGCAGCCGCGTAGCCTGTCTGATGCTGCTACTTTAAACTCTACATAAACTACACCGCGTGCTACCGAATTCGGTGCACGCATTTTGATTACAATTTATAACTACCGTCAAAATTTGAATGCAATTTTTAAGAATTCAATAACATGTAAGAATTTGTTACCAGACGCAGTTGCGACCTTGGTTAACAACTAATATCTTAAAACTTAATGAAATGTTACAAATAAATGTTGCCACAATCAAAATAAAAAACACATTTGCTGTTTGTCGCGATAAAACTAAGTTGTCTTTATACGAGGAATACATAAGCAACCATCTAATATGCATACCAACTTCATCGGAAATGTACATATGTATACCAAACATCCTGTATTGATTCTAATAGAGATATAAAACGAAATAATCCCGACGCGCATATTGCCAAAATTATCGACCTGTTAAGTATTTATTAAAAGTAAAATTTGCTAACACAGTAATCAAACAAGTCTATAAAATATGTAAATAAGTGTGTTGATGCCGTCACCGTGGCGGTCAACTCGGCGCGCAGACATTTGACGCACATTAATATAGGAGATAATTTGTGTGCCGTGAGTGCGATCCCACGATACACAGATAAGATTGCCAGTGACTGATGCGTAGGACAATATGTAATAGATCCCCGCCGGCAGATACTGAATACTCATCTCATATAATAGGTCATTTATTGAGATAAGTGTCAATGTTAACTGTGCTCTGATTCGGAGAAATGTCTAGTCCCCGTGACAGTCTAACCCATGTGTTCCAAATCGCTTAAATAGTGTTTATTCGCATCTATTTAAGCGATTTGGGAAAACATAATGCATGCAATGCTTAGAATACTTACTGACCGATTTCAACACCGAAATTTTATTTTACAACATTGAATCAAATTTAAATTCGTCTTTATCCATGAAATGATTCGAAGTATAATAGGGCGCAATAAGATGTGTTATGTACTAACGTTATGCTTGACAAATAAATCTAGTAAGTGCTTCTAGAAATCATACCACCCACAGCTGTGACATAGTGTACTATGTTTTGTATCATGACGGCGTAAAATCTTGGCGATTAAGTAAATACTTATACCATACTAACACCAACTTAAATTTTGTAATTCTGAATTGTTAAAACTACCGACACGCATCACTTTTATTACAGATTTTTGATTGATTATATATAATAAATGCCTATTTATTGCGAAACCAATGATAAATATTATAATACCTAATTATAATACTCGTATTTACATTGGAATACAGAATCCAATTAAATTAATTAAAAATGCTGTGAATGTAGCCTATAAATCATTTTATTACTTCATATATTTAAAATAAAACCGCGTGGCAGAAAATACATATATCTTAATATGTTTTTTTAAAGAAATTTGTATCATTGACTCTCGTGATTAGCAAGTTTTAAACCCAAATGTAGGAAATGTAGGTACAGTCAAATAGAAATGTAGGTAAAGATAAAAATTGATTTGCAGGAATTAAAACTAAAAAAAATAAATTCGACTGCGAATGTATCAAGTTATTCAATTGGTTCTTTTTTTGTCCAGCATTATTATTTTTTTATTTTTATTACTTTTAGACACTAGACGCTGTAAATTAAGCAAGTCTTAATTTATGACACATAACACAACTATATGACTAATTAAGCAGCTGTCACGCGAAAATAACATAACGTCACTTAATTATACGAATTATGAAATTTTATATTTGCACGCGATTAATCCATTCCAATTTCAATGAACAGATTCATTTTCACACAAGCCTACTGATTAGCATAAAGCAATGTGCGAGCGTAATTATCATTTATCACGTTGTACTTACCAACGTCTTGGTATCTGATTACAGGTACATTAAACATTTTGCAAGTATATAGCTGCATAACGGGCGGTACGTAAGGGTACAATCAACTAACTATGTCGTTTACGAGGGTATAAGTATGTCATAGAGTTTTTCATTCCACCGAGTTGTCAGAGGAAAGAATAACATAATCATTTGGATTTAGGTCGACATTTATATTAACCTTTTTAAAGCTCTACATAACCGAATATGATAAAACTACGTCACTACGGAAATATAATTAAGAGGCATGTATGGGGCCGATTAACATTTTTAAAATCAAAAACATCTCAATAAATATTAAGATTAAAAACCTTTTCATATATTGATCGTCCAACCCTCAAAGTATTAGCAAGGTGAACGAGGACAAATTTGATACTAGCTTATTTAAATTAATATAATATCTCCGGCATCAACATCACGTGTCACGTGTTTGATAATCCTAATAAAGTAGGTGATAGGTATTGACTTGTCCGTCGGATTCTTTCTTTCACGGAAGCCAGGTATACAGATTTATCTGTATTTATGCAGATTCTTAACACATGATACAGATATGAAATGGACACACATTTTTATAAATCGAGATTTTTGGCAATTTGGATGTATTTTACTATTTCGAACTAGAACATAGGTTTTGCAACATATATTGTAGTAGTACTGATACGTTAAAAATATATACAGACTTTCATGTACGGAATACAAATAATACTTACGTACTAGTAAGGTGGCAGTAATGCTTACATACAAAAATCATGCTCTTGGACCTAAGAAATGGTCACTGCAACTAAAATCTATACAGATTTTTCTTGCCACAAATACAGATAATACGTCTCATTAACCTGGCCGCACACATTCATTCACTCAATGTGGAGTAAACTGTAAACAACCGATCTTCCACTCACACGAAACTTGCGTATCCAATGTAAAGGTGCAAAATACCATCACAAAAAATAACTCGGAAACAGATTGCTTCAGCCGTTAACACTATTACCGAAATGCGTGGCCCACTAGACTTATGACTGTTCAGCGAAAGTAACTTCCGCTAAACATTCCATTACGATATTGGAGATACCGTATAGTGCGGTATATTGTTTAATCTCAAACACAGTTTTATTATCAATGATCCGCAAATTTTGACTGCAGTGATATGGCATCATAGACTTATATTATTTTACCCGATAATCACGTTTAAACGGTTGTTTTGATGCTTCGTCTTAATGCATCTATGAATATAACATACAATGTATTGAGCTTTTACAAGTTATAAAACCCTCATTGCTGAAAGTAATGAGTGCGCTGTGACCCTTAATAAGCTTATACAGGATCTAATGTCATCCGTCGAGCCACGAGATCATTAACTGACACAATATACAAATTACATAAACGTTACGCACACTGCTTTGTTATGTCTGCTTAGTGAAATATTGCCTCGTACATTGTACGTTCACATATCGATTATTTAGACATCTACTTACAGTTGCCGGTGATTAGTTTAAACAAGATATATTACGTTTTATTCAAAGCATTTAGAAAGATCATTAAGCACCCAGTCGGACGTAAGAACGACAAGTGAACTGTCGATTCATGATTACGTACCATTAGTAGGTTTCTGCGTATGAGACTTTAGAAATGCGACTCATATTTCGGAAATTAATTGAACTTCCTGGTCTATTCAAATAAATGTATGGTGTCAACCGGTCTGTGATCGTCACAATTTTAACTTTACTTCCCTAATGTGTAGAGAATTTATAATGTGATTGAATAAACCTCAGATTCAAAACAAATTATTTATATAGATTAGATTCCAAAGAAAAAGATCATAATATTACTAAACTGCTTTAATTATCATTTTTAATTTAAGCTTCAAACCAGGGCCGGATTATCCTTAAGGCAAATTAGGCAACTGCATAGGGACCGGTATGCACTTCGTCTCGAGAAAAAAAAAGTGGAAATTAAATCTAACGATTTGTATTCAAAAACCCATTAGCCGATGGCAATATTATTACTTTAGTTATCTTTCACGCATTTAAAGTTTAAAAAAATATCATAAAGAAATGTTAAACTTTCTTAAACATTCTCTAAAAAATATTCATTTAGTAATTTTTGAGAAAAAAGCAGTTAAACCAGTATTTTAAGTTTTTTAAAGTCAGTTAAATATTTAAGTTGTCATTGAAAAATAAAATATTTTGGGAAGTCAGGAAAGGGAAAAGGGTCCAAAAGGGGAAAATAGTTATGAATTGCTAAAGGGGCCCCGACATTCTTAATTCGCCTCTGGTTAAAACATATTTACCGACACCTTTTTTCTATTTTCAAGTTTATGAATCAAATATATTTATGTAAAAGTTACATCAGAAGTCAAAAACCACCAATATGAAAGTTTAAACTTTTATGTATTAAGTAGCTGTTACTCGTAACTCCGTCCACATGAAAAAAAAATCCGCAATAAAAGTCCCAGGGCCTTAAACTATCTCCATAAAATAATTTCATCGAAATTGATTCAGTACTTCAGCGCTGAAAATGTAACAGATAGATAGATTTGCTTTTACATTTACAATATAAAACCATAGATAAAGTCTAGTTATTAAGGCCGTCAATAAACCATGTGAAATTACTCCTGTTTAGCGGATAGAATGGAAAGACACTATATTGCGATTCGCGAGTAAATTGTTATTAAAGGCTAAAAATACAACTTGCATGTATGTACAAATAGATTCTCATCAAAGGTACCTTCACTAAATAATAAATAGTCTCTTTACTAAATGTTACTGTTTTGACACTATCATTCTTATATGTCAAATGATTATTTTGATACTCAAAAAGACAATAAACTTATTAAAATGTTTATTGGCTAAGACTTTAATATTCAATATTTCTTGATACTTAGAGATTTACAGCAGGCTCATTGCAGCATGCTCATGCAGTTCATACAATGTGTAATGCTTTACGAAGCCCTGTAGGCACTAAACTTTTCTTCAATTGTTATCAATGACGTGATGACTTTTCATGGATTCTCATTACGTCGTGCATAGTTTATTTGTTTTATTTAAATATAGATTTCCATAATTTGATAATCTTTAAGAAAGCTCTATTGTTTGAACATGCGCACGCATACTTTTTTAAATTAAATTAATATCGTTTACCTATTTTGGCGACAATGCAGTATGATTAACCTACAAAAGGAAAGTTATCGAATCTTAAAGAAATGAATCAACAAGAATAACTTTAAAAATCCTTTCCTTACGGATACTTACCTTGTGAAAGCAGCTTACCTTGATTTAAATTTTCTTTGTTTCGTCCGCGTCATAAGTCAATCAGGACAAATTCTGCCCATGTAAACTGGTTAAACCTTAAACTTCAACCAAGTAGTAATTATATTTATTAATTTATTTTGACCTAATAATACATGCGAATTTTACGCCGTATGATGTCAAATGGCACTTGAATCAACGCTTTATTATAAAATTAGCTCAGAAGACCGATTAGAAGCTTTCCAAGTTGCTGTCTTTCTTAATTAAGTATAGGAGAAAATTAGACAAACGTATTTTTGTGACCGAACACAGAATCAATTTATCAAAAGTTGATTATTTATAATTCTTTTTTCTTTATCAATTGCTAAATACCCATACAAAGGTTTCATTACAAAAGTGGTGTAATATTCTTCGATTTGGCTATGCCATCTAGCCGACGCAGTCCGCATAAACATATTTCCAACACTGCAGTTGTTTTGGTCATCTTAGAATGAAACAAGGTCTTCTAGTATGTTTAAGTTGGCGTACGAAGCGGGCAACCTAGATGCAATGATGATGCAAATTTGGCCGAGAAATCGTCTTGTATCGCACACTTTCATAACAATCCGGTGATTGATTACATAAATTTGAATACTGACGCCGTTAAAACCAAATTAAATTCGTATGCGGCATCGGATAAAACACGTCGCAAGAGTCTGATAAATTACCGAAATAATGATTAAGTGACTATTGCGTAGTACATGAGCATCCGAGTGTTGTATCGTAATCAGACATCGTGCATTGCGAATTTACTTGTCCATTTAATTAATATTAAATTACCCTTGCTGTAATGTACCCTCACAGTGGTCGTATAAGCAAGACATAAAAACGCTAGTTTGAAGGCATAAGTGCGTAGGTATTAATGCGTAATTTATTGGATAAAGATGTTTGAGTGCAGTATAAAAAGCCAACTGAAGAAGTGATTCATAAGGCAGTTGACAAAAGCAGAAAAGGAATGTAAATTAGACGGCAACCTTAAAGAAAACATGAACAGTTTGTTACCCCTTGAAACTTTAATTTACTTGGTGTAGAAACAATTGTTCTCGGAAAAATATTTGTCGGGGAGCAATTTACAGGACATCACAAATTGTCGAAAGCAGTGATGCATGACGCGTGGCCACAAAGCCCCCATATTTTTGTCTTATTATCATAATTAACCGTATATAAAACCGCCTCACAATTATTTTAATGCTCATTAAACACGTGCGCTGAAGTGGAGTGCGGTTTTGGTAACCGATTGTCGGTACCGCGCGCAATTATCGCCATTGATTCTGTGGTTAGTCACAAACATAATTTGAGCCGAAAAACAGGTGCAACCCTTGGGAAACTTCGGCTGTGTGTATGTGACATGATTTTATTAGTACTTTGCAATTGAATGCTTATTTTAGTTGCATCTTTTTAAAAGTATTTAAGATTAAAAATATTAATTGTACCATTAACAAAACATATCGCAAAGAAATCTTTAATATGAAATGTATTTATGGCAAAAAACAAGAGTTATACAAATCCATTCATATTAAATGTTAGTTCCCACGTATTACAAGACAAAGATTAAAAACAAAGACGCTGGTGTGTCGTCAGAAAATTATACGCACTTACAATAAACATTACATGCATTCATTGATCGTAAAATCTGTGAACGGTTATGAAATAAATATAATTTATTGAATCTATAAGGTTACTGTAAATAGTAATTTAAATATATAATTTTATCTCCTTATTTAATAACAAGGTAAACGAGAGAGAAGATCCGTGAACAAACTCATAGATTTGCTTGGAGTTTTAAATCTCATTAAAACATCATGACGACTACAGTTACGACTACAAAATTTCCCAAAAAGACGTTCTTAGCTTATTGCTAAATTGTACTAACGGACGGTATCCAGTGATAAAAGTGTTGTCATGTTATATAGTATAATGTCGGACGGAATCCATCTTCGCATTATAATAATCAGACGGTCAATGACTAAGTAGGTATCTAGTATCTATCCAGTAATGAGGTAATGTTGTCGCTATGTAATTTATATCTTATAGTTTGAAATTGACGAGTACGAGATCCGTGATTAGCGTACTCATTAGCATTGGCACGAATAGCGCTTACGACGTAAATGAACTGTACTATTAAGCGTTGCCTACTCATAATAAAATTTATGAATGAGCTTTGTTTCTCAGGAATTGTAATGTTAAGATTTCGCAGAACTATGGATAAAGTTTTTCATTTGCCGGTAAATATACAATGGACGTATAAGAAACAAATTATTCATATCCATGGATATAACAATCAACATCTAATATGTAATTAAGTATTTATGAAAACAACAAAGAGCCAATGATTAAAATGTAACCATTGGCTCTTTGTCATAATTACACAAGTAGTAAATTCAAAAACAAAACTTGACAAGACCGTTATAATGTAGGTAGTACACATAGACGTGGTGAGTATCTAAAGTAATTTGTTGCGAGGAATAATGAAAAGCGTCAAACTTAAGCAACGCGTCGGTAATGACGCCTGTCCAATAAAGTGTTGTGAAACCGCCGGCTCGAGGGCGCAACGGAATGGCTCGTCGTAAATAATTTGAAGCGCCCTGTTTGTACTAATGTGCAATCGAAACGCATAATTCCTCTCCTTGAATTGAGTCATAAATTTATCGCTAACAGAGCATAGTTTCCACAGCCTCTAGCCGAACGTGGGACGAATGCAGAATACCAATCTCGCCTAATAACAATTTATACATTTGTACTGGTATTATTAATGTTATCCTCGGAGTCCTTCTGATTGCCTTTTTATATATTTCTGAGTTATTGACAATTTCTTAGGCATTAATCAACCAAATATTGACATAGAACAGTTTTAAAAGTTATTAAAGGAAGATTTGAAAAGAAGCAACGATACGAATAATATTGGTAAAGCGGAGTAGCGTGGATATTGGCAATATTGGAGTTTTAAACAATAAAATGACCTAATGGATTTCCTATAGTTATCTAACTACATTAGAAATATCTTATTATTGAACACATTAAACAAAGGTTGTAAAAACTACGGAATTCAGAAGGGAATTCTGTGTAACAAGAAATAAATACATTTTCATTCATTCTCTGACAACAAATCATTATAATTACATAAACGGACGTGTGTACCTACGTCATTTATGAATTTGCAGATTCAAGATACATATTTATTCAATTTACGATTTATTTATGCACCTAGGATTGGCTAATTCCAAAAACCTGCTTACAAAAATATGTAATTTAATATTTACTAATTTTGCTCGTGGAAACGTTTATGTGGATATTTGAAACTGATAGCATGTAAATATATTTTGCTGTAATAAGTATATTTCTTCAAATACATTATTATACACAGATAAAACATTTGAACTAATAGTTCTATTAGGATCATGCATAATTTAGCTATCAAAAATCCATGAACAAGTAACCATATCAGACTGAGTAATAATTATAAAGAATATAATTTCCGACAAAACCAGAAATGATTTTATGGATTTATGATTCACCGAACCAGTTACCTTTAACCAGCCTTGATACGAAATCATTTATCAATTTTAGCCCGGAGCCATTACGAGATATTTTTAATCCAAGTTTATGCAACACAGTGTCACAGAATGATGATATACCTTCCCACCAGGAATTATTTTGGCTTACCACTAAACATACAAATGCACTTAAATCTAGATGCAATCAGCGGTCCTGGTGATTGACGCAAATACCTAGTCTAGAAGTTAAATGCTATAAGAAGTTACGTTTCGCAATTTCGCAAAACCTTCCCACCTGCGGACCGTTCTATTTTTTACAGATATTATCGCGCTAAAATAAATAATGCTAGACGTAAACGTTTTCATTATGCAACGTATAATGAACTTAATTCGCATACACAACCAAAAACTAGAAACCGCAATGCGAACCATAAACAATGGTAAATAAAAGGAATTCCATTTTAATATTAAAAGTAGGTACGTAAGTCGAAATTGATGTTTGCGATGCAACTTCGAGACCAGACACGTCCAACTAAAACAAGTTCTACCGATTCGTTCTTGTAATATCGGTGTAATTTATTTAATGTTAGAAATAGACCTCGCCAGCGCCACAAAGAATATTGGCTTTCACAACGGAACCTGGCAAATTTATGTGCCGCGAGATTTTGCCAACACTCGTAACGATTCACGAGAACAAAGCAATACCACAAGCGGACTGCACCTGCTTCTCACCTCCTCTGGAATATAAACAAAGCGAGTTCATTACAACAAATAAACATGTCCAACCTTTGTTCATTTGGCTCTACAATAACGTTACACTGCAAAATTTTCCTTTTTTGATAATTTTTTACCAATGAAAGAAATGACTTGTAATTAAATTAATAATACGTTTGAATATAAATATATTATTATTTACATCAAGAACATGATATGCGTTTTACTGTACAAGTAAACCCAATAAAAATTTAAAATACAGATAAAATAAAATATTGATTGGAAACTAAAAGTAGGTCACTCCTGGCAAAATATTTAATCAATGTTAACACTAGACACGACTGTTATAAAATCATTTTCGTAGCTGCTGTCAAAACGGACTAATTTGAAATCAAATGTCTTATTCTTTTCAAAGTCTTTTAGTCGCAATAGCAATCTATTCAGTTCATTTACACCTGCGTATTGATCAGTCAACAATCACCCATTCACGGAATGATCTTTTTTCTATGCAAGATGTATAATTTTTGCTAGTAAAATCGTCAGGCAAAGGTGCTTAGAATCGCATGGAGATCTATTATAGTGAACCAGTAATTTTGCAGCCTACTAGCACGTTTCCCTGGCACCGCCTAAAGCCAATTCCGTTACTAGGAATTATGAGTGGATGTCGGAGTTTTACACCTGCCTATGGAAACCGTTCTTGTAATTACGCTAATTGTTCAACTATACACACGTTCGTACAAAATTTTATCAGTTTGTTATGTAGGAATGTCTATAGATAACTAGGAGACTTTTTGTCTCACTCGACGTACTAGACGGCGAAACAATTAAACAGCCTTTTCATGTAACACGCTTTTTCAAATAAATTGCTCAAAAGGTGTGTATTTTTATCGTGTTTATTTTGCAGCTTATAATTAAAAGAATCGACGTAAAGAAAAAAATGAATTTCTATTGATTAACTTGGAATACTAAGAAAGGAGTAACACTTTAGCCGTTTGACGCTTTTCAAAATTTGCTCTTTTTCCTCGTGATATTTTAATAATACCTAGAAACAGAAATTGTTTTCAGAACTATATTATATATTAATATATTATAATTTATTAATATTATATCAAAAACCGCGATAAAATCCGAAAAATAGTTTTATTTCCATTATATTAAATTTTAATAAGCTTTGTTCGCCGCACAATTGCGTAAAGCTGAGCATTCATAATCCGTATTACATACCGCACATACCCAATTAAGATACTTCAATAATTCTAGCAACAAGCGGGCCATACTTGGGAGCACCAAACATCCATATCGGTGAAGAAATTACATTACATTTTTATTACACGGTACAGCCCAAAGTAATTATCGATATTCATCTTTAAATAGCGTCGTTATCGCGTGCCCAGTTCTCTAACTGGTTCCTTAATACCGACAAGATGCTGGCAGCTAGTCGTAACTAATTGACGACAGACGAGGCGTTACAATTATTGTGTGTCAAGTTGGTAATTGGCATCATCGTCCGTCGATCTTGACCTAAGTCACGCTGTAGGACGGGTGTGTGGCGCGAGCCGTCGCGGGCCGGCGTGCGGCGAGGCGGCGGCGGCGGCGGCGCGAGGCGCTGGGCTCTCGCGTGCCGGCGCGCATAACGGACCCAGCAGCTGATCCTCGCCATTGTCCTTTAATTAAACCCAATAACTATTTTAGATATTTATAGTCATAAAGATTAATATTAAAAGCTGTTGCTGCTTGACAGCATAATTTCACTTTTTACCTACGTTTAACTCGTTAGCTTATTTTTCTAGAAATACTGTTGTAACATTGACATAGCATAAGTTTTATATTATTTCTAAAACGTACATCCAATGTTATGCGTCATCGTCAAGTAATAAGCATTATGCGCAAATCTATGATTTTCCCATTGTAGAATTACAATAATCGTTATAAAGATATTGTAAAATCACTGACTTTAATGGACTAATTATATTCACTAATAAAACTTATGTCGACAGTTATATTACGTTTGTTAGTTTACCTTCGTGAATCGCAATGCTCTTCCCGTCTGCGACGGTAAATGTCTTGTTTTAATATTATTATGTGTTAATTGCTATAAACAGAATGTGATTATAAATAAATTATAATCGTACCATTACGTATACATTCTATCCTAAGATACGAAATGTACAATATTATCTTTCTTACATAACTTTTTATCTCAGGAATATACTTTGAGATTTTATATCATGATACGAATAAAGAAGTATATTAATATCTACTGATTTAAATTGATCCTATCTACTCCGAGATACTAAACTTAATCTAATCGAAGTTACTTGATGAAAACAGTTTCTCATAATGTGCACCAGGCGTTTTTGTGGAAAATAATAATTATAAAATATGAAACAAGAAGCTCACAGCTACCTAATGTCCGAATACAAAAACATAGTCGGATAATCGAGGCAGAATAAACTAAAGCAGAGACCATTGCAGCATTTAAAGCGATTTCATATCAGTTTACGTAAGTAAAGTGGCATTTGAAGAAATTGGCAATAACGGGGGGCGGGGAGTTAACGACGATGCAACTCCGCTATACAACCTCAGCCCGCTTAGCCCTTCGTCTAATTAACCGCGACTCAGGCTAATTTGACGCGTGAGTGGCCTGCCGCCGCCTAATGAATGGTATCGCACACGTTCATCGCGCCACGTCGCTGGGGCCGTGTTCAGCTGCGCCCGCGCATTAGGGAAATCTAGCCTATCCAACGATAAAAGAACCTATTTCAGTATTAAGCAGGATGCGAGCATTCACTTGAGGCCCCTGTACACGATTTGTTGTGTTTAGATCGATTTATTGATTGAATATTGATAAAGTAGGAGTATGTAGTGTACCCATAATATTAGCATAATGGAACTGTATGATTTGTTTTACGAGATTGCACAATGCCGTTTCTTATGTTGTTTTCTTTATAGAGTAAGAAAGCAGTAGACGTTCGAGTAACACAAGAGCTTATTTATTAAAATACAATACGTATTGTCATGTATATACTTTTAATAATCGTTTGCGATATATCCATCTTGCTTGATAATAAAAAGATTTAAGCTATCTTTAATACAGAGTGTATCTGTTAATCTGTCGAATGTCACAATTGTCCCTAGAACAAAGGTTAAATTAATTTTGGCATTATTTATTTGTCTTGACTCTTATTTAATGATAATTAACTCACTCTTCCTGACCCTTATTTAAACCATTTATCATATACATGTCTTATTAGCAACCAAAGAATCCGCCATAATAACTAACATTAAATATGGCTCAATAAGAAAGCATGACGTGGCCAGATTGACCGAACAGAGTATAGAGAATAGACTGAGTGACTCCAGAAAAGCGCGCCTAATGCTTATTCAGTACGCGCATCTGTCGGTAATGTTGATTATAGACATCGGAGGAAGCTGTGAGTGCAGTTCTAATGCACTGATGTATTTATGCACGCACAAAGCATGTTGCAAATTACAAAATGAATAGGTAGTGTGCATACCTTTGTATATATGTATGTTAAACGCTAATGCAATTGCAAATTTGTTCCATGCATATAATGAAATAAAATGCTTCCTAATCAAATGTACACGACTCAATGTTAATTTGAAATTTCATAATTATTGTAGAAGGCTTTATTGAATTGGTGATTAGATATCAGTATTTTGATTCTAATCAAATAAAATCATAGAAATAAGCATATATAAACTCATTTAATTCAAAATGCTCTTTTAATATTAATAATATTCTACGTTTTTTTCTTATAAATAAAGCAATATACAATTTTAATTGTAGTCGAAAAAAAATTGCGCATTTATTATAATTATCAATATATAATATTTTTCAAGGATTAATAAAGCGACGATTCATAACTATGTTGGATAAAATTAAACTGTTTCAGCACTGGTTATGTATGGCAGATAATTAGGCACAGAATTAAACGTCTTTAGCCTATACTCATGTATAGGCTAAAGACGTTTAATGTTGTCAGAATGTGTACGGAATCCTCTGACAACTCATGTTGTCAGAGGATTCCGTACCATTAAGATGTTTTACATATTACTCATACAGCAAGTTTAAAGCGAGTGATATTACTTGGATTGAAACCTAATCTCAGCGATCAATGGAGCACACTGCTGACCATAAATCGTGTCTATGCCAATTGGTAACTTACGGACCGGCATTACACTAACAGAAGTAAATCCATCACGCATGTAGGTTTTAATTCCAATTGAAGTCCAACCTCTCAATTATGTCTAAAATCACAGTGGAACAACGTCCAGCAGTAGGACGATAAACATTTGCGATGTACATTTTATTTTTGACTAGCTTTTGCTTGCGGCTTCGCCCGCGTCAAAAAGTTTTCTACGATAAGAATCCCGTTTTGTATTTTATCTTTATTTTTTATCCCGTATTAGTTTTTCTTCAATATCTATAACGTACAGACACCAGCCTGTTACGATTTTATTATAATACATAGAGTTGCAAATCTCAAGTGGCAGTGGGCAGGACCCATAGCTCGTAGAACTGATGGCCGTTGGAGCGGAAAAATTCTGGAGTGGCGACCACGAACCGGGAGACGCAGCGTAGGCAGACCTCCTACGAGATGGACGAACGACCTGGTGAGGGTCGCCGGAGTCCGATGGATGAGGGCGGCCCAGAACCGGTCCTTATGGCGCTCAATGGGGGAGGCCTATGTTCAGCAGTGGACGATTCCCGGCTGAAAAATTACGATATAAAGATATTATAGTAAGCTATTTTATTTTCTGACGGTTGCTATACATATACATTCCTTAAATAAATATGGCTATATCACCTATATTGAGTGTTGTGTGGATGTGTGTGTGTGGATACATGGAGCAAGATGTACATATAGTAAAAAAAATCTTATAATGTGCAACAACGAAAAATTACCATTAATCATTCGTGTTTATATTCACAGTAAATAACGCTATAATTTATTTCATTATATTTAATACTTCTACGCAGTAATTTAATGCACTAAGACGATCTGTAACCTTTTTTCTGTTAATGTTTTACTGATAGTTCATTATTTTTGTAAATGTAATGTAATTATTGTTTAAGCTTCGTTCGTACTTAGTAACAATTGATGTAGATTCTAATTCATGACTAAAATCGACACCATTTTTTATTTATTTTATTATATTGTCAATATAGTGAACATCTTATTCAAAGAGCATAATATATTTATTTTAATCCTTCTTCTGTAAAGAGAAGCAAAGAATTTGTACAAATATTTAAACCGTTACCTAAATTACTTTAATTCCAGTTTTTCGTTTTAGTAATCTCGCCACCAATAAAAATAATTATATAGTTTGATACTTTATATTGATGTAGATAGATGTAGACACATGAACGGGTGGCTATTATACTTTAAAGTACTCTCTTAGAATCTTAATTATAATAATCTGTAATTAAAATGAATACCACTCTTCCATATGTGCACAACATTTTTGTATATCTTAAAACTTTATGAGTTCTTACTGGAAATTTCCTACTTGCACTAAACGCCAGTACCAAATTTTTCCAAAAGGTCCTTCAGGATCACAATATTATCTATGTAAGCCAATTTCCCGTTTATTCCATACATGGAATCCTATAAAGATTCGGCGGCAGCTATGCCCCTGTACTGGAATCAACCTTAGGAAAAAAAACGGCCGTCCTCTACTCCCGAGCCAATTTATTATTAGCGCCATACAATTCCGAACTTTGCTTTTTATTCATAGCTCGTATATTGACGTAATAACTATGAATAATATGTTTATGTGAACACTCAGACAAATTATTAGGCGGTACGTTTGATCAAATAACTAAAAATCCTCAATAGGAACATAATGGGTACAGTTATTTGCACAACGGCCTCGTTTTTTTACTATTAAGTTCAAGTCCTATTAACGGATCAGACTGCAATATTTTTACAAGTATTATTAGCGAACAAGATAGTTTAACTGTAATTTATATTTGCCCAAAGGCGAATAATATTGAATTTATGTTCGTTGAATGTCAAAAAAGATACAATATTTCAATAAAGTTAACATGAGATATTGTTTATTTAGGAAAATATACGTTTTAGCTTGCTAATGGGTTTTGTGTTATAAAATTACATAAATAATAAATTGCGGTATCTTGGTACGTCCATCCATGTTTAAATGTGAACTTGATAAAATGCATCAAGTATTTTTATTTTAAACGAAGAATTAAAACTTACAATTATTTATGATTGGCACGCATCACATTAATAATAGATAAAAAAACTGTTAATGAATACAACTTGTAGGGAATAGACTTTATAATGACTTAAAATATCTAACTATTTTATCATGTTTCTAGCGGAAGTCTACCAGTAAAAAATGGACATACATAATTGAATACTATATTCACTGTCTTCTATATTAATAAAAACGATGCATCTATATTGCATTTAAATCGATGGGTAATCGTCGAATTCAGTGACACAAAAGGCATTTCGTATGCAAGAAACTGCAGAAAATTGGCCAAAACGATTACCTCTAATTTCAAAAGCTAATTATTTAATAATATCCTACAAAATAAATTTGATTGCGAATGTTTTGCGTCAGTGTGTTAGTTTCTCAAGATTAAAATATTGAAATATTTGGTATAATATTTTTTTCTTAAAACAAACTCATTAGGTATATGTGCAGAGAATTTACCGGCGTATATGTTTTCACACATTTAAAAAATATTTTTCATTTAAAACATAAATTGTACATTTGGGATATTAAATCCCCCTTCGCCTTTCTTTATTGACAGTACAATTTATAGTCGTCATGCAATATATTATGTCTTAAGGGAGTTTGAATCTAAACGAGAATAGTGTCGGTTTGAGGAGAACAGCTAGTACAGTACGAAACTTCTTTGCGCCTTGTCAATGCGTCTACAGCAAACAAGACTGATTTTTAAACTTCAACGCAAACAAGGTTAAAATTTTATATAATCTACCAAATTATTAGTCATGCCTATTTATCTATACATATTAAAAAGCAAAGTCCCCAAAGTGTGTGTGTGTGGTATTAAAAAGCAAAGTCCCCAAAAGCTGTCTGTTTGTATGTGATCGATTGTCTCAAAAATTTACTGCACTAATTTTTATACGATTTTTACTAAAAGATAGTGCAATTCTTGAGGTAGGTTTAGGTTAATAGTACATTACGGGTTTATGTAAATTGACTGAAATATAATGATTAATGTTGAAGAGGTCGCGTAGTTGTAAAAAATCTCGAGGGTCGGGATTTACGCGGGAAAAACTTCGTGATGCTCTGATTTCCACGCGAGCGAAGCCGCGGGAACAGCTATTTAACGATAAATGTAAGTTCACTCACATTAAAAATTAGATTCGCAGCTTAATAGTTCCCCTTTCCATCTCCACCCGATATTCAACATCATTTGTGTTAGTTTAAAGCACTAAAAGAAGTTGTGAAATCGATGAAACATAAACATAAAAAGAGGAAGGAGGAGAGTATTTAATTTCGCATCGGTAGTAACAAATGAACCGGACAGTCGCTTAGTTGTCGGCAAATGCCGATATAATTTATTCGCATATTAGGCTTATCGCGCAATTTGTCACCAACTGGCGATATTTTCGGCTTAAAGTTATCAAAGAGTATTCATTACAGCGTATTGTTATATACTTATATCTGTTTTTCTTTTTTATTTTTGTAATATGATATTATTTTAATAGCTTCAATGTAATTAATATAAATGGATACTTATTTTTACTTCCATGTCT
This sequence comes from Manduca sexta, assembly GCF_014839805.1. Taxonomy (NCBI): domain Eukaryota; kingdom Metazoa; phylum Arthropoda; class Insecta; order Lepidoptera; family Sphingidae; genus Manduca; species Manduca sexta. Next base: position 7,142,027 of record NC_051137.1, on the reverse strand, counting down.
ATGTTAGGTCAACACATATTACAATACATAAGTTTTACTCCAAAATGATAAAATTATAAGAGTGGCTGAAAAACGAAGTATAATTCCTAATTCTATGATTTTCAATTATTATCCCACACAATACACGTGCTAATATGAATATTAGGATTACAAGACAATCGCATGCGCTGATATACATGTTAATTTTCAAGAGTCTAATTCTTTTGTGTTTTTGTTTGCCCTTAAACGGTATAAACAGCTAAATTGAAACAATGCAAGGGAGTTTATATAATTATATACAACAAATATAAGTAACCTAGAAAATAATTATAAAAGGTTATAAAAAATAAAAATGACAAAGTCGCCCATAAAGAGATTTTTAACAATATTGTCAGAAAATTATGTGGCTATAAAAATATTGTACCAGCAAAATTTCTTTTATTTTACGCAAGTTGTAATAAAATATTTAATACTTTGGTTTTATGTTTGCGTTGGATGAAAAGTTTAAAGTATTTTCACTTCTTTAAACGGCGCGTGAATTAAGAACTAAACATACCGACATAATTGTGTTAAACATCGATATCTACACAATGTTTCTTAGTGGTGGTCATTTACTGGGCACTTAAAATCTTAGAGCGCAAAGAATTTAAATCATAAAAATAAACATGAGACAATAAAGTGCAAAGTAGTGTCATTTCTGTTGGTCATTAAATGTACGTTACTCTGTGTCACGGCCATGCAGCTGAGCGGCTAATTACTGCAGCGACGAATCACGACTCTCACCGCTTAAAAAGCTTTAAGCTGCGTCATTTGTTTACGGCCATAATGGACTGATAACAGATACGATTTACTTTTTTGTCTCGATTTCTACGTTCCACTACGCTTTCATCTGACGCTATTTAATTTAGTTCGTTTGAGCTTGTTCCAATTATAAGCATCTAAAATGTAAGATTCCGTAGTGCCATCGCGAATGTACTAGAATATTAGTAAATCAAACTAAGCTTCCTGAGATTTTTGGTACGATCAGTAAATAAGGAATAGCAAAGAAATTAGTCTCGAACAAACCCGCATTAGACCTCGTCTCTTTGGTAACACTTTTGAGATGCAACATAAGTGTGATTACATTGGTTCCTGCAGTAAGTAAATGCATTACATTAATAAAATACACTAAACAAGCTTGAAGTTTTTTATGTACCTCTTCGTAATAGTGGTAATAGCACCGCGTTTTACACAATTTCAACGAACACATCACTTGTTTATATTATGTTTACGCAATCATTGTTTTCGTGCAACTGTTATAAATTGAACTTTAAACCAGCATAAAAAATGTACACGCAAAAACGTATTTACCGAGGAAAGCGTATTACAATTTCGACACCATTAATTTGGAGCTCAAGATACAAAATATTTCATGAATGTACCGTTACTTAAGGGCGTAATATTGTGACATCCATTTATATCTGAAACAGAATTATAATAATTTCACTTAATTACAGCATTTATTTCGCGGTGAGGCCAAGCGATCGGACTATCGCGCGCTCTCTCATTATTGCCTCTTACGACAATGAACTTAAAAGAAAAGTTTTCCGTATCAAGCTTTTCCGTAAACTACTGTAATCACGTTAATTATTTTACATTGGAAACAAAAACAACGTTTTAACAGAAATCGGGCAACATAAACAATGTAATAATAAGAGAATTGCGAGTCACTCGATTATACATAATAAAATTAATAAATTGGAGTGGACAAAAGACCTCATATATAATACTTAAAAGATCTTGATGACCAAGTTATCGATTGTTTTATTAGACAAGTTATCATAAAATGGCCAATTTTAGTATTAAGTTGGCGGCAACTGTGTTCTCCGGTTTACTTGTATTTGCAGTCATAAGAATTGATTAAGAATTGTTTTTTTTTTTGTATTGGAGTTGTTGTAGTGTGGTATATTGAATATTGCAATTTATTGAAGTCTTAATATTGGAGAATAAAATATAATAAATGGACCACAAGATTTTATGTGACATTTTATATATAAAAATGTAGGACGGATGATGTTGATTCGTTCTTTAGCCGCTGTGTTTCTACAATACCTCATATTTTCAATAATTATATTTGTAATATTAGAATTTAGAACACAATTTACCTCAATTCGTATAATGAATTGAAATAAACGTTAAATAGATATAATAACTACGCCAAGCCTCACTTTATTCATAAATTGCTCTACTTATTAGGCAGTGAAAATAAAAACTATTTGTAAACAGGTCTGATATTAAAGATACGTTTGAAAAGATAAACGATTAACAGCATCATAAGACTATACTGGGTTAATGTATAAAACGTTTTTATTGTAAACATTAAAGCAATCTTTGGTCGGAAGCTGCGTTACAGATTACATCTGCTTCTGCTGATGTTATTATTATTAATTTATTTTCTAGATGATAGTCATCGACGTAATCCGGTGTCAGTGAATGACGATTCCCACGTTACTAATATAAAAAGTAGTAAGCAGATAAGAAATTCAATAGAAAATTAAATGTACCCTCAAATAGGAAGATGGCGTGATAGCTTGTTGGTCTCGTGAGTGAATCAACAGTCAGTGGTTGGCTCTTATGTAGGCCATCTTGTAATCGTCCTACTCCGATTATAATGAAAAGATTTAAAATCACCAATGAATGCAACTCGATGGATTAACTAAATTACATTTCGCATTGAATGTTCCACGATGTACATTAATGAAGCAAAAAGCAAGCTTCAGTATCGCCGGCGGCAAGGTCTATTGAAATGATATGGTCGTCAATTATAATTATTATAATGAGAAATTTGCTCTAAAATTATTTAAATTCAACTAGCCGGCCATTTGCTTAAAAATCTATTCATTTAAATCAAATTAACGCTATGGCGCATGGTTGTTAGCATATTTTCTCATATAAATTCTTACATTTTCTTTGATTGGAACAAGGTCGTGTACACAAAATAACATTTATGTGAGATCGAAGTATTATACTGACCCTCAACATGTCCCATACATTTAATATAATATTATGTAGTAGTAAATGATAATTTTTGATATTGTACATTATCATAATAAGACTGATGAGGACCGAGTACTAATTCCATGTCCATATTAAGGACGATAAAGACTATGTTTAAGCATAGTGCACACGATCTGGAACCCGCAAAACTACGGCCTGAATGACATGGCATAAACATCTAAGGCAACTGGATGGGCAAGGCAACAATAGATATTGATAGTAACTCGGAAAGGCCTATATTTTGCAGTGGTTGGAGACAAAACGTTGAATGGATAGATGTAATTAGCAAGAGATAGACACATTTAAAAAATCACGGTAGTCATATAGTTCATTTAAAATACTAGATATCAGTTAGAGAAATAACTTAGTGAAACACCGTAAATAACAAAGGTACATTGGTTCAACTGCCTCGGTAGCATAGTTGTATTACGGTACGAGTGAAGTGCTGAGGTCTAGAATTCGATCTCCGGGTCGGGCATTCTACTAAGTATTAGCTCAGAGGCTGGAATTAGAGCATAATAAGGCGATAGGTTCGCATCCTATCTTTTCATATGACGGAATACATACGGCGGAAAATGGGTGGACCAGTTGCGCCTCTGCCAATTCCTTCGGGAATAAAATCTGTAAGTGTGTATATGTGTCAGTACGTACATTGGTCTAAACGTTTAGAACTTTATGTATTGAATCTTGGTGGGTCTGTAGCTAGTCACATACCATTTACATCTTCTATCATAGGACGGAGCATTTAACGATAAGTGTATTGAACCGTAAAATCTTATACACCGTAAAATAGGTATTATTACAATGTATCAACTATTTATTCGCACGATTATTTTTACCGAATTGCAATGCAACCAGGATAAAATGTGAATCATGCTGTCGACAACCCACTTAATCGTCAGGTAACATAATACGCCCTTCTTCCGTGTATAAGTAAACTCAATAAACTGGTGTATTTATTTACGGAATTGTATTAATCCACTTGTATGGGCTATAAAATGGTTGTATATTTTAGTGATAATATTGGCGTACACAAATTTATAAAATTAAGGAGGGCGTTAAGTGTTTCGAAAAGCTCATGTAGGAGTTTTTGCATGCTATAAATTCTTCTAAATATGTATTCGATTCTTATCATTGTATGTCGTCAACCACTATACTAATTAATCCATATCAATTGTACATTCGCATATGTTATAAATGATACAAGTTTTTGTCTGCGTTTACAAGGAGTCCGAATGGCTATTTAATCAACGTTAAAGCAAGTTTAGGTCATTAACATGCATTAGATTACTTCGACATACCACATTAAACAAGAATCGAAATTCGATTAGTCTAGTCGCTAGGTATGTGTTATTAAAATCTTGTTTACTTATTAAACGAATTTTTATTTATATTTGCATTTTACATACAGCTTTTAACACGCTCCACCCGCGTTGATGTCTTTTTCTCGGAATAATACTTCCGCGGGCATCGTCTTATCTATATGAGCTTTTAACGTGGTATCCTGGATATGCAATTAATCTAACTCCTTATAAAATAACAATCTACCATTCAAAGTTCAATTTAACGATAATTTGACTATAAAAATATATAAAAAAAAATTACTTACTCGTATGAATTTATATCGTAATTTGCAGTCGGATTCAATGCTATAGGTATTCTCAACTTTACACCATAAGGAAATGAAAAAAGTTAAGTGATATGGAGATACCTATAAACTAAGATAAAAAGAAAAAATATCAAGATAAATATTACAAATTTGCAATTTTTTGCCTGTATATACATATACACACACTATGATTTATTTAATAAACAATGCATGTCAATAATATATAATACAAACACATGATATAACTATAACAATATCTACAAATAAATTCTATAATACTTCGTGTAAACCTATAGAAGCAAACAGAATAATAGAATGCTCACGAAAACGATACCCACTGTTAAAACTAAGTTATTTCATGTCGAAACCTCAAATAGAATAAGAAAGGAACGAATATAATCAGCACATTATTTAGAATTGAATGAATAGCCGCGCACGATAAGTTATTATAGGAAACCAGGTCAGCCGGCATCGAATAACGAGCACAGATCAGCACTCACCTTCGAATCCTTGACCCATCCAGAAGACGCTACTCAAAGACAGAATGCGCCTCGGTCCTGTCGCTGTACGTAGATAAACAGGTATTTAAAATACCGTTCGCCGTGGGAACCGCGACGGGCGCTCCGACGCGATAACCCTGCGCGCCGCCTAGCCGCCGCCACACCGCCACGCCGCCACGCCGCCACGCCGCACCGCGTCTCTACGTCGCGTCGCGCGCTCGCGGCCGATCTGCGTATCCAACCCGCTCCGCTCCGGCACAACGCAGCGGTCTACATTGCGAATCAAACAATGGACCGCCACACCAACAATCAACTTAGTTTTTTCAAAGAGGTACTTCTATCAAGTTTTTTTTATCTAAGGTCTAATTTTCAATAACTGTAATAGCTGCTTTGAATTAACCTCTTAAGTTGCAACGGGAAGATCGATCGTGTGCAGGAAGTAAAATAGAACTCTATAAAAAAGCGCGAAAGTCTAAAATCTATTGATGCGATGAAGCGGTCGGCACAGAGGTAAGGCTGCACGCTGTGAGATGTCATCTCGAGCCCCCGCTGAGACTCGCGAACAATATTGTCTCTGGTATAAACGCATTGTAAATTTTAAAATCAATTCGTATTCATTCTAGCAAACTTTTATGCCCGCTTACGAAATAACATAGATGAATTTAAATATTATCTACATATGTTTAAAAGCTCTTAAATAATGTTCAATGACCAAATAAGAACACATTATGCGGCAAGCTCGTTAAATTAAACAATATATTGGACGGGTTCCAGTTTGTTTTTGTCTAAACGATTTTATCCTAACACTGTAGTTCATGTGTCAACAATTAATAATCGGTTTATTATTAGCATTACTGTTGCCTCGTGCTTATCTAAATTTTCAATTAATATGCCAACGCTGTATTGCTGATCATATAAATTGCATACGTCAAGAACCAATAATCATCGTACTATTTGGAGTGGTTTACAAAGGTTTCCATTATTTGACCTTCATAATTTTCGACTTGTTCACATAGCAATACATATCACTATTCTACAAGCTCCATGCCTACATGAACATGGACTTAAATAGTGAATTATATTTGCACGGTTGATAGGTACATAATTATACACGAGTGTAGTATATACGTATCTTCGTACGTTATTTAATTTGGAAGTACATATGTTGAGGGAAATGATATATTTTGTATAGTTATCGGGACAGAGAGGTCTACACTACCCTCGACATTTAAGACTAAACATTTATTTAGACTTACATTTATATTTTACCCTTCGAAAAGTCAGTTTCGGGGATACAATTCCGTTCCCGAAATAAAAAGATGCCTCTCAGATACCACTCAGATAAATTATTAGCAGCGTAAGCTTCCTATTACTGAATTTATTTTTGGAATCCGAGAAGTAGTTTTGGAGGTTAGCCTGTTTACACAAACAAAAAACTATCTCTAACTTTATGTAAATATTAGCTGAGATTAATAATTATTTTTTCTCGAACCGGTTAAATTACAATATTTGTGACAATGATATATTTTATCGACACACAACATTGCTAATTTTAGCCACAATAAGAAATTAAAAACAGACAAATGCAAATTCCTCGTTATATGTTATTTTACTATTATAAATCTGTCCACAATAACTATGATTGAAAGATAATTATATAAGTTTTAAATATTAATCAATTACAATTCATAATAATTACAATCAATCATAATATTTTTCGGACTCTAGTTTATTAAATAAAGTGTATATTATATTATTATTATTGGTTATATAGCCGTTTATTATATAGTAGTTGGCGAGTAACCAGAAAACTATGGTTACCTGATGGTCAGTTAACACTATTGCCCATAAACGCACATAAAACCGGAATTCGATATATGTTATTATTAACATTTTAGAGAACGAAAGGGAAGCAAAGTGAATTTGGGTGGGATGTGCGAATATGCCAACAATATCGCTTAAAACTTAAACTACAACGGCAAAGATGTTAACATTGTATTCTTCAAGACAGTGGTACTGCCCCGGTCGAAGTCATTCATGTAGTGAAACTGAGTGTGGATGACTTTATTACATCTAAAGATTCTCTCTCTCTCTCTTCTCTGCATTCGTATGTAATAGTAATTATGCTAAAAACTTATAGCTTCCAACTATGCCGCTACTATAATTTCTATTTTGCATTTAAAAATATAAAATACTGAACAAACGGAAGCTCGTGTAAACCCCCAGAATAAGAAGATACAGAATGGAAAGCATATCTTGAAAACTTCTCTGACCGTGGTATATGCTGAAACTTTAACTTCAGTAAAACCTGCTTAATACGATCACGAATTATGTTAAGCCCTGAAACCTGTGCATAGTTTTATAGATTTTATCACGTTTAATACGATTCGTCAACCCGTTTAATACGCCTGTTTCTGTATACGCATGTTATCGTAAATTATGAACAGCGAAACATTTTTAACACAGGAGAATGAGGGTAATTTTAAAAATTTAATGCCAGTGAACTTTAAGGAAGAAAGTTTCTACAATTGTTTTTCCGACCTGTGCCAAGTTTTAAGAGTTGGAAAAGTTATATTTACTAGTGATTGGTAAATCACAAATCCATATTGCCTTAATAACGAAAGATCGCTCGCTCCCTGAAACATAATAATACACAATCAGGCGCTTGGATGACGAATCTTCATTTCATCAACTGGTTAAAACATTTTGTTAATTACTTCCTTAAAGTGTATTTATAAATAATAATACAATTATGTTACGTAATTTAAAAATAAATACATGGCATACATAAGATCATAATAACTTTCTAAAAACTTTATAAATATAGGTATAAATCAACACCTCCTTATTTTTTGTCACATTTACAATACACAAATCATGTAGTAGGTACCAATATTACAATGCATTTTTAAAGATATAGAACTTATTTTGTAAATCTATATATCGCACCACAATCTTAAAAAAATATATAAATTTTGAATTAGTTCACCTTAGTTCCAAAGGTGCGATATACCGCGCACAACATTTCAATCTACTTAAGATTACTACAATTTACAATTTCTCTTGTTAATTAATATTCTTACTGTACCTTTATATTAGCTTATATTGCAGTTAAATATAAAATTAGTACACAATACATTTTATTTTCCTTTTCCCGTATAAAATGCTTGCCCGCTTAAGACGCGTTTGGCTGGAACCCCTTAAAATCGTTTTAAGCGTGTTTTACTTTAGTTACACTGGTTCAAATGAATACTTCTAATATGGGTAAAATTTAAAAACTTCCTTCAAACCGAAATGGACAAACCGTATAGGTATTTAGGTTGTTGTTTTAGTCTTATTCATATCACGTTTAACAAACCTCTATAGTTCTTGAGTATAACAAAAAAAAACCGTAAACATAACTTGTGAATGTTAGGTGCTTATTTTAATAAGCTTGAACACCCTTAAAATATTCCTATAAAGTGGTGATGATTGTTAAATAAACTCTTTATACGGTCGTTTATAACTAATAACAATATTCTCAATAGGGCTCAGTAAAGGGAAGTGAGAGATGCTACATAAAGATAAACCAAATCATATCATAAAGCATCTAATAAAAAATTTAATGTTCTGATTGTTATCTGCGATTTTATGGCGGTGCAAATGGACTTCGAAAGTTACATCGGTATTAAAAATTATTAACGTGTTTAATTCATCATAGCAATGCGAAAGGGGTGTTTTAACGCGTCACTTTAGGATTACAGTGTTGATGATGGAGATTTTTATCTGATAGATGACAATAAATCACACTTATCATAATACCTATGCGAGTAATCGCGGGAAAATATGGTTGTGATTATAAATAACTGTTTTTTGTGCGAGAAGTAAACGATTTTTTTTACGTCAATTTAGTGAATCTCGTAGGTCATAATTTTGTATTCCAAGTATAAATTTCCTATAATATAATATAAAAGTCGTAAAGTTATTATAATATAGTAAAGTTTGTTACACCGCAGATCTGAGGAGTAATGATTTTAATTTGTACAAATGTCATTAAAGGGATGTACATACATAAATAAATAGTGAAATCGTAACATAGACATCACCAAAATTCAAAAGGTTTATTTAAAACTTCCAAAATCCAAAAATATTGCAAGCGCAATATCATGCCCAAAAGCTAATATTTTATAAGGTTCGTTTTCCTCGATTTACGTAATAACTTACACAAATTTGGGTGTTTGGTGTGTAGGAAGCAGTTGTCCAAACATAAAACAGCTCTCTGCACTTTTCATCTTAAAAATGTACAAGAGGTAGATAGTCAAACATTATTCTTTATGTACTTAAGCGGTAGAGTACCTATATAACGCTTTGTACGCTGAATAGATTATTTCACATTTGTATATTGCTCATGTTTTGTGCATTTAAATCTAAAATTAAAAGTCGAAAATTTTAAATTAAGACCTATTTGTAAGTTTATTTATTTGATTACAAACATAAATGTGATTTTCTTTTGTCTCTATATTTGTCTCATGGTATATCTAGGCTACAACCTCATTAAAGCGGATCAAATATTGTTACTACCTCGGTAGCGTAGTTGTATTGCATGCCCGGTACAATAGCGCTCTGAGGTCCTGGGTTCGAATCCCGGGTCGGGCAAATTGATATTTGGGTTTTTCTGCTCAGTATCAGCCCGGAGTCTGGAATTTGTGCCCGATATGGCGATAGGCTCGCCCCCTATCACATCATAGGACGGAACATACTTGGCGAAAAGTGGGTGCCTTAGTTGCGCCTCTGCATACCCCTTCGGGGATAAATGCGTGATGTTATGTATGTATGTAAGTAAATATTGCTACTAATCGAATATAATACTGCTTGCTAATCGTACGCAATTTTTGCTTAAAATGTTAGCCGTCTGAACATATTATAAATAGAAACAACTGAAATAGTGCGCCAATTGACGTACACAAGTCTTTTGCGATTGCCAGCAATAATTGCATAGGATGAATGCCAGCAATAATTGCTCCGTCTAAATGAACTGCTGATAGGACTGAATAATTTTTGGTAAGACTTTATTTTTTATGCCAGTAAAATCGTTTCCAGGTAGAGAGTTTTTCAAAGACAACTTATTTGAATGCGGGTCATTTTATTTCCTATAATAAGGCTACTACAATAATAGTTAGTATTAGTTGGATCAATTTCTGGCACAAAAATATAAATCTCATGGCCCTAACTTTTTTATAAATACATACTAGATATTAGAAAGAAAATGTTAGGACTTCAAAGAAAAAGAAACTGATGTGTTTGTTGTGAATTTAAAGTTATAATATTGCAGTATGCTACCTATAACTAAAACCTCAATGGCTTAAACATTTTCCAGCTGATAAATTTTAGTTTCCCAAGAAGATAAACTATAATGCGCGGTGTAACTTGTAAACACACTAAGCATACGCATTCCATATTTGGTAATAATTGATAGTCTACTCGCGTAGTTTAATTGGCCAATTAATTAATTATATTAAGTAATTTAATTGAAAACGAAGCCGCAGCTTAGTGGGAGCGGAATGGATTACTGCGACAATGTTTGGTGATTCGAGCCCACGGCACGGACCTCAGACTTTTGTAAATTATGTGAAGTTATTGATAACATAAGCATGTTTTATATGACTACCTACTATATTTGCTAGCGTGCAAACAAACACCGGGCTTTTAGGTGAGGGCTTCGACACTCACAAACCTTAAAATTAAGTGACCATACTAAGAGCAGCTAACTAATAGGTTATAAAATTTGTCTCTGGACTTTCATTGGGAGAGGAAGGATATATCAGCGATTACAAAATTAAACAGATTAGTCTATATATTAACGTCATCTCCGGCTCGCGGGCCGGAAATATTAGGAAGGTTGGGAAGACGGGGAATTCCGCGTGGTCGTCGACAGCGTGGACGGAGCTGCATTCTCGTGGAGTTCGTTCCATAGCATGCAACTTCGTTTTATAGCATGAATAATCTCATCTGGATCACTTAATACTGAACGAAATCGTCTTAATTTCGCGCAGTTGAATGGAGTAACATGAACAATAATTCAAAACCAATTTCCGAATATAGTATAGTTCCAAATATATGAATAAAAGCAGCAATGGATGCATTCTCAAATGGTTCCTATTCATTTTTATTTGTACAATGTTCCGAAATAAAAATCGAGGTGGTCGCCATAACACAGATAGACACTGTTCTCTTGCACCGGCATAAAAATAAATTTGTTAATAAAAATAAAAGTGATCGTTTTATTATAAACGGGACCGTTAAACAAAATAACACATCAAAATGGCCGTTCACCTGCGCTATCCCACGATCGGTCGTCTCGATTTATAGATATCGCAAAATCGAAAGGCACTTCGTATTTTGCATAACGCTTATAAGTTGTGTAGCACAATGCCCCATGACCTACAATGAGCTGTGCGCACAACTATGGACAAAGTCTTCGTCGTCGACACTCGACAATCTGGTACCATCGATCCGGACTTTAGTTTGACCTCCGCAAATTTATGTGGGTCACTTATTTATTCATCAGCCTACATGTAATCGGTGAGCTGAAAATAGACTAGGCTTTAAACGATTATAGTTGTCATAATTAACATAAATAAACGATGGTAATTATTTGGTCATTTTAAGGTCTGTAGTTCAAGAATTACAATTGTTTTTGAGCACAGTATCGCTTAACATTAGTTTTTATGTTCAACGTAACGATAAAATAAAATTCGTAATAATTACTCTACAGTAACCCAGTTTCAGAAGCCGTTTATTTTAATAATCAATTGAGATATTTTGTATACCTTTATTATATTTTAAAAGTAAACAAAAAAAAGAAAAAATAGAAAAGTAAAATTGTTTCATTTTCTTATATTTATTTATTCATTTATAAATTGAATGAAAGTTTACAACTCTAGGCGAAAACATCTAACAATATTCTCTAATTCTAAATTTAACAATACTAGTGACAACAATAACAATAAAATAAAAATCACTAAAACTATTTTCAATACTTAATTAAACTAAAAAACGTTTAAGAGTGTTTCTAAAAATAACTTAATACTATTGTAAACATCCCGGGGTAGGGTCGTCTTGGCGGTGTCGCTTGACATCGCCAATGCCTTTAATACCCTGCCCTGGAGTTGTATCAGGGAGGCACTCCGGTATCACCGGGTGCCGGCCTACCTCCGTCGCGTTGTCGGGGCCTACTTGACGGATAGGGCCGTCATTTACCCCGGTCGCCAAAGGGAATGGATCAGGCGAGAGATGTCGTGCGGTGTTCCGCAGGGTTCGGTTCTGGGGCCGCTCTTGTGGAACATCGGATACGACTGGGTGCTGCGCACCGACCTCCCGAGCGGCGTCAGCGTGGTATGCTACGCTGACGACACGCTAGTTTTAGCTCACGGGGGTCGCATCAGGCGGCGGTCGACGCGGCTACAATTGGGGTTGCGACAGTCGTTGAGAGAATCCGACAACTGGGACTCGAGGTGGCGCTGCACAAATCCGAGGCCATGTGCTTTCAAGGCCGGGGAACGCGCCACCTCCGGGTCTCCAGATCACGGCAGGAGGGGTTCACATCGGCGTCGGGTCGACGATGAAGTACCTGGGACTCGTCCTCGACAGCCGGTGGAACTTCAAGGAGCACATCCGCCTTTTGGCTCCCAGGTTGGTAAAATTCACCTGCATAATGCGGCGTCTTTTGCCAAACCCTGGGGGGGCCAATGCTCCCTGCCGGCGGCTCTACGCAGGAGTCGTGCGGTCCATGGCCCTGTACGGTGCCCCCGTATGGTCCGCAGCTGTGGCGCGGCGGCAAGGCCGCTTTCTGAACGCGCCACAAAGAGCGATGGCCATACGGCTGATACGGGGATACCGCACGATCTCCTGCGAGGCGGCGGGCCTCCTTGCCGGACTACCGCCATGGGGTCTCGAGGCGAAGGTCCTTGCGTCACTATATGTGTGGCGCGGGGAGGCGCATAGCCGGGGCGTAGCTCCGCTACCGCGACAAATTGCCGCGCGGCGGACGGAGCTCCGGCAGAACCTCATGGCGGAATGGCGACAACGACTGTCGCAACCCTTGGCTGGGCACGCCACGATAGCGGCGGTAAGTCCCTCTTCGAGGTGTGGCTGACGAGACGTCACGGCGTCCTCTCATTCCGGACGACGCAGGTACTGACCGGTCACGGCTGCTTCGGCAGGTACCTGTATCGGATCCGGGTGGAGGATACGCCCGCGTGTTTTACTGTGCGGATCGGCCGGAGGACACGGTGGAGCATACGGTGGAGGTGTGCCCAGCTTGGGCTGAGCCCCGCCGTGTTCTCTCAACGGCCATCGGTGGCGGAGACCTCTCGCGTCGGGGCCTGGTAGAAGCCATGCTCCGGGGCGAGAGAGTGGGACGCAGTCACCTCCTTCTGCGAGGACGTGATGCTCGCAAAGGAGGTGGCGGAGCGGATACGGCGCCAAAGCGCCCAACGTCCCATCCGCCACGGCAGACGCACAAGACGCGGGCGTCGAACGTCTGCTGAGGATCGTCGGCCTCCGTAGGCGCGGACCGTCGGGTGACGAGCATTGGGTAGCCCGTCGCCCGAAACACCCCAACGGCCCGTGTGTTCGGCGCGTAGTGTTCCACGCGCGCCTCGAAGAGCAGTGTCAGAGTAATTTGCGGGGCCCTTTAGGGCCGGTGCCTGCCTAGGTCTCAATGCCACCGGATCTTGGACCTAGGCACATAGGCAAAGGATGGGAACACCGTAGGTTCTAAGTCGGTAAAAGTCTGACACGCCCTCCCGCCCATCCCAAGGCGGGAGATAGTCAACTGACGATTTACCTACGTAAAAAAAAAAAAAAAAAAAAAAATACTATTGTAAACATGGCAAAGTTTGTTATAATGCTTATATTTGTTTATGCTATAATGAAAAGTTTAAATAACAAATTTTCAACTCAAATTAAGCGTACGTTAAGGTATATTTTTCGTCAGAATTTATATACAACTGTGAAATGACACTAGCAGGTCTTTACTTGAAGATTAGCGCTACGTCTGTTCTTAAACTTAAATTAATAAAATACAGCAGCGTACTTCACGGCGATCGTCACTTTAGACAATTAAAGCATTAAAGACTATAGATTTCTACTCTTTTCAAGCTTTTAAACTGGAACAGAAGCAATTGTGCAGTATTCGCAGCAGAAATTCCTTGCTTTTTACTGAACTTACGTTTCGTTTAGCATATTTTCGTATTAGTATTTGACAGAAGCGTTAAATCATTATAATTAAATAAAGATAATTACAATTACAGGGATATTGTTTTTTGTTATTGTTTTTTAGGGAATTAGGGATCGAAATTAAGAATCAAGCGATTTCTAGAAGCCACAGATGTTTTTGTAATACCTGCAGCAGTTGTGAAGGGTCCATATAACCCGATTCCTGCCGGCTTCCCTTTATGTAGAATCTTACTAACATCATAATGATTTGCAGACCGCATTCATGTATATTAAAAAGTTAAAATCTCGCTTTATATTTTCCTGGGCTAAAATGCAGTATATATTTTAGGTTATACCTACAGCAATACATCGGTGAAGCTGCATTCAATTCCATGTAGTAGATTTTACGTTATGCGTAGACAAAAATATAAATAGACAAATTTCTAAAAACTATTAATTTGGCTTTTGTTGGTCTAATAAAGACTTTTCATATTCGTTTTTACCAATATCTATAATATATAGACATCGGCTTGTTACAATTATATGTAAAAAGATAGTATTTTCTTTCAAACTCCAAAGTGCTGACACTATTCGCGTAAATATATTATATACAATAAATAAAATTTAATCATTTATAAAGTTTATTTTTTCATTTTATATAAAATAATGTTCGAATAAAACGAATACAATATCTTAACATTCAAATAGTTTTCCTCAAAAGACGGTAAGTATTAAAGAGAATTATAATCATTTATCCGATTTTATGCAAATTCGTGAGTTTAGTTTTGATATTTTCGTATTCAACTCGTATTGAGTTAGAAATTATTTAACCTATACTGTTAAAAGTCTGATATTTATTTGTGGTTCGTCTTCTAGTATACATAATATTTTATATGTGACTACCTTCTTAAATTATGCACGATAAAAAATATCAAGCTTTGGAATGTCTGTATACAATTCCATTAAGTTTGGTATGTTGATTAAACTGTCAAATAGTCACTTAGTTTTACTTTTTAACCTTTAATTACTATATATAACGTAATACATACGACTTTATAATATTATCGCCCACAAAAATACATACATGTGCCTTAAAAGCATTCGAAAATACATAAATCTTATTGTTGTTCAATTGGCTTAATTTCCTGTATCGACCAGTCGCAGTTGCGGCACTTCCAAATAGGTGTTCTGATATTCTTTTTCTTAACGAATAAAAATAGTGCAAAAACACGTCTCAAGTTTTTTCATACTCGACGACCTTGTAGCTGAGTGGCTTACTGATTGTGATACACAGTTACTAAAAAACGAAAACTGTGATAAATCGCAGGTATTAAACGACCATCGTCTCGGCAAATACCTAGCTTCAGAAACAAATAATAATAACAGATTTCCATAATACGTGAGCTTCCTAGACGAGGTGCAGTCAGTGGCTGAATCAATCAAAACACCTTTTTTATTTTACAAAGATTCACTTTTACTTTTATTCAATAACAAACCTATTGAATATTTATGAAAGAGCGGCGGTTAATAACATAATTTGTCCTTTATAGACTGTTTCGTCATAATTATTGTGTTCGGGTGTCGAGCGAGGCGCAGGATTTGACTATGGTGCCCATCGAATTAATTATAATTATTTATGTGCCGCCGGCGGACATTCTCGTTTCGCAGTAATGAACATTTGTGCATACAACTGTCAACCGCTACATAAATACCGCTGATTAGAGTCGAAGTTAAAAGGTTATTCGCAAATTGAACGGGTTATTTAAAATATTTTCTGCTTGTGAAGTTGGAATAAGCTGTAAGTGTCTAAAGCGTGGAAAATATACTTGATTACGGACGGGAAAGCGAGGTAGCGTTTTTAAATATCTATAAGTGACACCGATAATTAAAAAATCCCATAGTTAAACAATCAAATAAAACTACGTACAGTATAACTTTCTTTTTTATGGACAATAAAAGTGATTTGCTGCCGATTATGAAATGTTTGCGTAATAATTGGCTTGACAATTAAAACATCAACGTATACCACTTTCAGAAAAATGTTTAAGTTATTCATTATAAGGTAAGTCATCTTCATTTTTATCAGACCAAGAATTTCCTGCAATCGACATATAATGTTATACATTTTAATATGTAATCTAAAGACACGTTAATAATTTTATCGATTTATATAAAATGTTTCTGGCCTGTCTTTAGTAATCAACATTATTCAGAGAACTTTAAAACCACTTCCCAAGACTATCGATGTTACTGATATCAATTTCACGAATAACTTTAATTAAGTTCAGTACAAACCTACATCCAAAGGACGAAGCCATTTATATTTTCAAGTGACAGCTTTGTGTTTTTAGATAAACTTAAGTTGTGTTTAATGAAAAACGTATTACTAAAGAACGCGTGTTTTTCGAATTTAAGTTTATTTGTGGCTTATCAAGTTAAAATGGTTGGTAAAGTAATTTTTTTATAGTTAGTAACACGAGGTAGCCGTTAAGAATGGTTTATTAACGCCCTTTTTATAGACGACAGCTCAATATAGTCTAGTTAGGTGAAATGTATTTATAGTCACCATTCGAGACCTAAAAATGTTATCTATAAAAGGTACCTAAAACAAAATATTTAGTTGAAATACGTGCATCGTGCCTACTGCAAAATTACAATGTGCATATACTTCCGTAGCAAGTGCAATCAGTATGGTAAGCAGGATGCATACATTGTTGCTACTATTATCCGTACATTGAATTCAACTTTGCATCAGGAAGAAACACAGTTTTGATTTGTTCATATTTAAAAAAAACGTAATACCGCTTTATTATATTACTAATATATGTATAATGTGATATATTACTACTACAATACTACCGCATTGTCTATTTTTTGCCACAATGAGTAGTGTTTAAACACCGTGACTGGGTTCTGTTTTGAAGAGTATTGATATTTGAGATTTGACTTGTCTCAAGAGAACATCTTTCCGGAATACTTTGAAGTACTGTGTAAATGTGGCTATTGTTTAGTTTGTTCACTATCAGGTCAGCGATCAAATCTCTTAATAAAAAGCATAGTTATTTCAAAACAGATTACCGTAGATACAGTAGAGCTGAAGTAAATTATTCCGAAAACAGTTTTGCCGATGGGGTTCTTCCGAGTATCTAAGCTCAGTTAGAAAGTTGCTTATCAATTCAATTGTCTGAACCACGCCCGCGCACGTCAAGCTCTCATGCCTATCTCATTGTGGTAATCATTCTAAACGCATATTATGAATGATGCTTTAGCTGAATACGGTTTAGTGGTTAACCGATATATGGGAACACTTTCGTGTAAACATTTTTAATGATGGACTATTGTAATTGATTTGAGACTTGATTTCAAGGCAGCGTATTAACCACTAATTGTAAACAAAGTTTTAAATTAGATTTTAATGAGCCCAATACACGATTGTGAATTAGGTCATTAACTCTACAAATTTAATTATTTTTTATGATAAAACTTATTTTCAGCAATAGATGAATTGTATGCCTAAATTCTACGTGTAAAAATATGACGTTTCTTAAAAATCAAAATACGTTATAGAATAATAACTACTAAATATATACGAACAAACTACCGTAATAAATAAAAGAATAATATATGCTGTATATGTCAGCTATAAAAACAATGCATATCGTTTGGCACATCCTGATACCCATCGATAGCTTCAAGGTTCGAAGCGGCGACGGCTCTCGTGTCATTATTTGACAAGGCCAGGATAGGCGAGGTCATAAATACAAATCATTATTTCTATTATCTGCATCAAGAGCTTTGTGAATTCAATTGAAAAGTATTCAAATGATACATAACAGTCACACAGACATATTTTGTGACAATTTACCTAAATAATGATTATCGTTACATATTATAGTTGGAGTAATTTTCTCTTATAAAAAAACCCTGTACGTTTTTTATAATTTGTAATATTATCATAATAGTTTTTGGGCTGAGAAAAAAACTCAATAGCAGGTCTCGTTTAAATCTTTCATAGGTACGTTGAATATACTCTAATATTTTGATTTATAAACATAATAATTTTGAAAATGTTATACTTAATAACTAACTCGCAATAGCCGACGAATAGGAGTCATTTCGTGCAAATGCGAATTAATGAGCATATTTTAAAATTGCTATGCAGCTCACCCATGTAGATATCGGAACCTGTCTACAGGCAGTCCGTTGCAGAATGACCGTTCTTTGTCCGAGTTGTCCTAGACAGCCGCCGCGCGTCGCATTCATGCATAGTAAATAATTACAGTGATCAGCGGTAGGGTGGAGGGCGCACGCGCGCGCATAGAAATAGAAAGGCACATTGCAGTAATTATTTAGTACAGTTATCCGTAATGGGCCGTTTTGCGAAAGCTGTTAAGTAAATAAGCGGCATATCCTGCGGTTCCTGCCGGTGCGCACGCGCCGCTCGCGACACATGCACGCGCACGCTCCCGTGCGTTGCGCCCCTGCGGGCTGCCCCCGCGCCTTCCTTGCCGTACGTGCAGCGTGTCACCACTGAGCCTCCCGCTTTCCTCGCACCCTGCACTTTATAACCGTAAAGGCATTACAGGAATCATAATGAGAATTCCTTACTATGAGTGCTACTTTAACTCAACTAGCACGCGTTCTTTGGCTTTCTTTATACAATTCTGCCCGCAATTGCCTGCTGGCTTAATTTATGAATGCCTACATTTTATATGTATAATATGTGCGCGCTCGTTAGCCTTATTTAAATATAATCGCAGTGTAACATAATGTAAGCATAACAATAAGTTTGACACTTATCTATGATCTGTTTTATATGGTCACAAAACGCAAATGAAGTAGAACTATTATTAAATAACTACTTTTTACTTGAACGTTACTAAATTTACATATATCAAACTGAATGATTAATGTAACAAGATTAATTGGGTTCATTCCGTTTAACGTATATTCGGTGTCCTTAAGACATATGTAAATATAAATCATTGGTAATAAATAAAATATAAGTGATTAAAGTTTTGCTGTTCAACATGTCAGCGTCCAGCTTTAGTGTACCATAATTTGTGTAAATGTATGTGAAGTGTAGGCCGTTTGACGGGGACAATTGTAAACGTCGGTGGTTCGTGTCGGTAACACGTAGCGGATCACTGATAGAAGACGCGGAGGGAGGTGTGCGCGGCGCTCGGCGGGCAGCAGGCGGGCGCGAGCGCTAGCGCTGGCTGAGCACCGCCAAGCGCTCCTCGCGGTTCTGCCGGGTCGGAGGTTAAGCGATACTTTATTTTGAATAATTTATATGTCGTAGCGCGATAGACGGCGTGCCCTCCGCCATGTACGGTTTATGGTAATTCAGAATATCTCGCATTGCAAATGTGCTGAATATGTCGCCACCCGAAGCGGCCGCTCGCGATAACCATTATTCAGAATATATTTACTCCCGAGAAGCGAGTTTCAGGACAAAATGTTTTACAACCAACGAACAATATTTTTAATGTCTTCATTGTTTTCTAAGTAATCTTTAATAATGTACACGACATATTTATATGGTACGGATCTGATAGAATAATAATGAGGAATATCAAATAATACTAGTTTGAAACGCGATACAACATCATCGTGTTGCAGATCCACTAAAACACACAATAAAAATTTGGAAAATATTATAAAATAGTTTTATTTATATCTCAAAAAATATTTTAGAGGTACATTTAAGTTCTCCACTCTTGTAATCTCAGCATATGCCCCACTCGAAGAATTACTTGAATCAAATTACAGGGTTCACGCGACTACAGGTTGTGTACACTATAGTAAGTCAAAATTCACTTTTGAGAAACTGTCATCAATCAAAATTAATGGAGTTATTATCGCACTGGAACTTTCAAAAAATATTTATTACGGACATAAATCAGTCTTAAGGGTCATAACGAAGCAGCACAAGCTTTCTAGGACGAGGCAGGAGCACGAAGCAATTACTGTCCGCCTCGCCCCGTGCTCCCCGCGCGCCACGCTAGCCACCACGTTACTTAATTTAACTTAATACTGTTGCAAGAGTGCGCCTCATCTGATACGAAATCAATGACTAAAGTCTAGACATTGCTTGCTAAATAAATTCGTTGGTCTAATGGCAAACTACCTCTACCGCATTAAAATACTGGGCGTATTTTCGAAATTTTCATTTGAAGTCAAATATTAGTCAGATATGACGCAACGATGTGTTCGCCAAATAGCACACCATGAAACGTAAATACCATTGTTGAATTTTGGAAGTAGCCGCCTATGCCTTTCAGAAATATCAGTGACTAATTACTGTGCTTAAAATTCAATCTATATACATATATTTTTATGGGCGAAGTAAAAAAATAGAAAGAGGAAACAGATAAGTAAGTGACCACAGTAGCCTGCGTATACCCACCATACTTCGATCCTGGGTTTTAGATTTCAGTAAAGTCAAACTCGAATTTTATAAAACTTATTTCTAGTCAAACTAGGATATTGATAATACATACATAATATAATCATATAGTAAGATGTAATGATGGACAAATATGAGTTTAATAAACCTACATTATGCCTATAAGTATGTGTGTATTTGTTACGGACTTATGATTGGAATTTGAAGCTTCTTTGTAACATCATTTACAATTACTCAATGCAATAACTACGATTAAGAATCATCGCATAATATGTACTTCGGTATACTCGACAATTACTCGAATAAATCATATTAATCAAAAACTCAAACGAAACGAATATATAATGGCCAACATATAATTTTGAAGCCAGTTAAATATTTCGCAACTCAACCATAGAACACGGTAGTTATTCTTGAGTTTTTTAGTCATCTATGATTCTGTTGATTTATTAGTTTTTCAAGATCACAAATCGATAACGAGTCTGAGCCGAAAATTATCTTAATACAAAATAGCGAACAATATGACGTGATATTTTTAATAGATAATGATGTTGATGTACGACAGCGGCCCACTAACCGCGGCCGGAACGCGCACCGTGGGAACAATATTTCGGCTACGATCGGTCTGTTTTGCAATCGCTTAGTTTATTTTATATTATAATATCTGACTGGCGCTCGCTACACAACAGGATGCATGCAGTTGTAAATAAAACAGACGCACAATACAAAGTATATTAAACACCATATAATTGTACAGCACGGTCAAGTCTCATGGGATTGCAGTGAAATGCAAGAATTGAACTGTTAAAACAAATTCAAGGCGGGGACACATGAAAACGAGAAAATCTGGTTGATATAAAACAGATTAAGAAATCGACGTTGCGGTGGCAAGTTTGTGTGTATTTTGATTATAATTGGCAGTATTTTAAGAAACCGAGCAGTGCCAGGGGCGCACCGCTGGCATATTTATGTGACCCGATGCTCGGCTGACCCGCGCTGAGTTACCAAATTAACGAAAGCTCACGCAGGTCGAGACACTTTCTACTGGCCTGCATGCGTACCAACATTTTCATTATCGATCGCTTTCATAATTCAACTGACATTTCTGTTTCTTACAATTGCATCGCTGCATATTTACCACAGGCACTTTTATTGAGATTTTTAATCTTTAAAGGGTCATTTTAGTGGACTGGGTTTATGTAAGACAAAATTACAACAGAAAATATTCATATCCGTATTGAAATTCGGTAAGTCATCGTATTTACCTACCTACGCTTTGTATTTTAAGTAAGAAGAGGTGGTAGGTCCCTTGTAAGAGTTTAGGTCGTATGTGTCTCAATGTGACAGCAGTGACACACTACCATCCAATATTTTAGATTTACTCGCAACTCGGGTAGTATTGTTATTGCTTAGAGGGGCGGTCCTTAGCAACCAGCTCGTCTTGACATTCCGTGATACAAAGTATAGCATATATACTACTTTTATAGACTTAAATTTATTGATTTCAATCTGTTGCGGTTTTTTCCGTTAACGATCACTAATTATTTTAATGATAAATAACTCAGAATAACAAAACTTAAATTAATATGGTTTAAAATTATCGTTGTTGAGATATATTTCAATTCCGATGGTTCAAAATTGGTTGAAATAGTCCGTACAAATTTTGAAAGATCTATAAATAAATGTGGTCTATTTGCATTGTTCCATAATGGTTTCGGCGCTAGATCTACTTATACATATTTATTAACATTATTTATTACAGTATATATTTAAAGTCATTTAAATTCCCGCACCATTTAAAATGTAATTTAATATAAAACGGCCATTGTGTTTTCTTTCGCTGAAGAATAATTGCTCACCCGTAACTGGTCCACGATTCTGCATTCAATTTTAAGTCACTTATTCTTCCGGCATATCGTGCCTGCACAGTAATGACGCATAGAACTACACGATGTTTTCTGTGTTTGAATACGAAATTAATATAAAACTTGAAATGTTAGTGCACGTTTTTTATTTCAACATATTTTTTTCCACTCCAGCCGTGCATAAGGTTCTTAATTTAAATTTAGCTTAGCTTATTCTTTACAACATATGCCATGTCCTAATTAGATCCCCATTGAAAATGAATCCAGAAATATACGTCTAATTAACCTATGTTTCATGAATGAATCGAAGAAATGCTCCTCCCGATTACCCGACCTAATCGAAACGTTCGTCGATCGTTCAATCTCACCACCTTCATAGAGCTTAAGGTGCTCCGACAAAAGTAAATAGGGCGATAACAGATTATACATAATTAGCCTTCGCTCCCATTCCACCCGCATTAACGGCAATTGCCGTGCGAAAATAGCGCATAGCAGTCAGAGTTAATGAGGCTTTCTATTAATAAAGGAATATGCAAAATTGGAACACTAGCTTCGAAGTTTGGCTGGTTTAAACTTGTAAAAAAAGAGTCTCCCGCTCCGCATGTATTTAACAGTATAGATTATTATGTATTCTAGCTAAGTTTACTGAGTTGTACCATAAATTCACTTTGTCTACATTTTACTTAAACAAGCAGTGTTTATTCGAAGCAAAAATACTTAACATTTCTGACACATTACAATAAACTATATAAAAAATGCTAGTTTTTTATATAATTTCGATTGCCTTTTACAACTTATAACAAATAACACCAACTTATAAACTTGATCGAGTTTAACTATGAATATTTAAATAACAGAACACGCAACTAGATATATTTCTTGTGTACGTGCAATTGCAATGCCGCGACAAAAATAACCACAAATTTTACACATAACAATAAAAGTTGGAATATAATTGTTACGTATTGTTAATTTCATGATATATTATTACATTCAATATTTGTAATGATTAGTTTGTAACGGCTTTTAGGTCACTTTACAATATTCAATGTTCAAAGGGCACTATATATCGGAGGTTTCGGTTATTCAGTATTTTCATTTAGGATTTACATAATTAATTAAGCTATATCTGTAGGAAGGTCTGTGCATTAATGAATTAGTTTTCGACAAATAAATAAGAAATTAAATAAATATCATTACGCCAAAAAATGAATCTAAAAATGGAAAATATGCAAAATCCAATGTTTTGTAAATTATTCGCGACAGTGTGTGAACAACCGGCTGCCATTTCATGTGATGAAATTTGCAGAAGTGATGTTTTATATTACCTACTGGGCCATTAACAATTATTCGTGTTTACCGATTTTGTAATTATTGTTATAGCCATCGCAATTACTAACGACGACGTTTCCTCGAATGGAGAAAGTTAACAGAATGTGTAAGAATAAATCATCGTAGCTGACGCAGGGACACGTTTCTGATAAGCGAATCGATGGAATAATGTCAGTTCCATACAGCGTGCATTATGACAAGTTACACAGACCCTGGACCCTTCGAACATCGAAACAACGCCTGCTGCGTCTTTCGACCGTTGTCTAGATAAAGTACAGAAAACATTTTTAAAGAATCGTAGAATTGTCACCTAAATTATAATATTATTTTATGTAACATTGTATATGCGGTCGTCTCAAGTCTTTATAATTTTTATCTTGTTAGATTTTTTTTTAAGTTTGACAGACCAGACGACATATTTACATACCGGATTCCTATAAATAACAAAACACAACACATTTTACGTTCGTGTAATAAAGCAACCTGTAACCTAGCTAGAACCTGTAATCCAGCCGGCGCCACAGTTTTTTTAATGTGATAAAGCCAAATGTAGATGTAATTTTCTGCAGCATGAATGGGCCAGCTTAGAGCCTCGTGGCTGGTAGTAACTAGTATCTATAATACTATGGATAGGTTCTTCTAGTATATAAGAACCCATTCTGCCCTCTCTAAGGTTCATTCCTTTACTTCAATATTAATTGCATATTGGATCATTATTCGGGATTTTTTTGTCAAAGGAATCAGAATTATACTGTAAATCATGTTAGTCATATCAAGAATGGATATCTTCACATCTTATCCAAACATATTTCAACCACTGCCACCGTCTATTTTAACGAGATATGAATATTATTTTATGTGTCTACCTTAATGCTTGATGTGCACTTTTACTCCACTAAGACTATTCTTATCTTAAATTCGTTGAAACAGTACTAACACGAGCATAACGGGAATTAGATTTCACTCACCGATCAATTAACAAACATTATGTATTAAACGAAATTCAATTTCCCCAAACAAAGTGAAGTAGGCCAATCAGATATAACGCGACTATTGAAAAACGAACTCGTAGCAATAATCACGGCGTCGATAAAAGGTCGAGCCTCGAGACTCGAGACTCGAGGCTCGAGGCTTGCGACAGCAGCGCTAAGGCCGCGCCATATTGTATTCACGGGGTAGTATGTTTGCGAAGAAATTATCAATAAATTTGAGCCGTCAATAAAGATATCGATCAAAATTACAGGGTTCGGATGATTTAACAAATATGAGTGGATCGCCTGCGTGGAACTCGCGGGGGGCCGCCTGCTCTTCCGTGAAACTGTAATGCTACGGGCTTAATAACATCACTTCGCCAACAAACCTGCACCAATTTCTGTAATTATCATAAGCACTGCGCAGTTGGAAGCACTTAATTAATAAGATTTCTTTATTTCTCAACCTGAGGTTACGATGCTATTCTGTCCACAAGTCGAAGGCAATCATTAAGAAACCTGTAAAAACGATCAGGGTTAATGACTTCCGACACTTCGAAAACATTATTAAAGTGGACTACGTATGTTTTAAAAATATATAAATTATGATTAAATATGCAGATCGGTTTACATATAAAACTATTGTGTCAGTTGTTTACTAGTTTTGTTTGTGTGGTGTGCAGCAGTACGCTCTCTGGACCGCTCGTGACACTCAGGTACAGTACACGGGTATCGAGAGGAGTAATAAACGCATTGGTATTGATAGATGGGAGCGGAGGTCATTAAAGCGCCCATCGGCCACCCCAGGTGCGTGCGTTACCCTCAATAAAAAGCTGAGCGGGTCTCATTAACGCCTTGCGCAACCTCGAAAGCGGCCCTTGGGGCGCTCGTTGCCAGAGACAAGTAACGCAAATTACTTTGGCACCGTTTGACGGCGGGAAATTTCATTACCACGAGCACATATCATTATTATCTCGGCGGCAATCTACATATTTTACTGAGTAATAAATGCGTGGGTAGTTTCACTTTCGGACACTGGTTTTCGAAAATGACCCGAGTTAAAATTTGCAACGACGCGGCGCTCTTGAAGGGCATGTTACAGTTTTAAGTGAATTTCTTTTTGACCTCTCCTTTCAAGGTGTTGTTGGTAATTGCAAGTATTGTGGCATATAATTTGGTGTCAACAACTTAAATGAAATTTACAAAGTTAATGTAGGCATAAAGATTTAACGGATTTCCATTAAAATTTTTAAGTTTTAAAACATGTTTGTTATGAAAAATACTGTGTTCCACTAAAGAATTTAGTGGTTCAGATTAATTATAAATCATTTAATGTTCTCTGTATATTATATTCCGAAGACTGTCATAATCATGTTAGTTATTATGAAATACCGACAACAATTATGTGATAATTGCTATTGTCGAAACTTGCAGCGCTTCACAGAACGTTTCATAATAACTTAGGTAACATGATGGTAAATCTCGTCGTAGACCTGACAAAAAAAACACTGTTATAACAGATTCCTTAATATAAATAGATTTTACTGCCTGAAGAAAATAAATTTACACCCATCAACTTTATGAAGGAATATCAAATTTTACTTTTCCTATTTCCATACTTCATGTATACACATCACTTCTTTAGTATCAAGTGAATACTTACCTAATACTAAAAAAGACTATTTAAATATTCCTTTCTCTCAAAATCTCATCGGGAATAACATTGTTCATACGTATGTATACATACAAGCTGTTAATGTATGAATGCGCTGGAATTATGTCGAAGCTTGTTTGCCTGTTGGTGATGGAGTGGTTAATGGCACCACGTTTGCATTAATCGCCGGTGATTTTCACCATGAAAACATTTTACAGATTTAATTTTCGCTTATCAGAGTCGTCACACGTTTCTCCCCGACATTCGCTAAGCGTATCATTTCGTGAGTTGTAACCAACAATTACTGGTGTCGGTGTAAAAGAATTTCATAAAGTACACTATTATTAGGTGAGTACCTTAAAATTGCGAGATTGATTGATTGTTTGTATGTGTGTTATAAGTAGATTGTTTTAAGAGCAGCGCAAAACAGTTCGGCAATTTTTTGTAGATATCAGGCTGTATGAAGTTTTTTTTTTAAACTGCGTTGTGTAATAAAAAAATACCTATAATAAATGAATAATAATAAATTACTCTTGTAATAATTTGATAGGCTAAAGACGCCGCGCAAACGCTGTCAATTTGTTGTTGAGAAACTATGAAACTGACATGTGGTGGAGTTGGTAAAGCTATACGAATATATAAAGTTTGTTTGTTTGAACGCGCTAATCTCAGGAATTATTAGTTGGAATTAAAAAAATCTTTCAGCGTTAGCTTAATTAGGGAGGCTTTACAACATAACGGTATGATCAATAGGAGCAGAGCATTAATGAACTATTTTGGTAAAAACGGGAAATTTTATTCCTTTCGAGACTTTGTATTGCTTACACTGCGTAAACGATTAAAGTTAAATATAATGTTTCTTTATAATTTCTATCCCGGAAAAATATATAACGGGATGTATATACTAGTATGTAGTAAGTACATATATCAATTAAGATAAAATCAAATATCATTACAACAAAATAATGATTCCATCCGTTAATCATAATCTTCCATGAGGATTAAATTGTACCTAGATTTTGCAAAAGACAGAACTTTTGCTGCTCGTACCTCGTCTAAATTAGGAGCAAATATTTTGTATAATTAAATATACTACTTAACTCCAACTAAATTGCAGATGTGACTTTAATACGAGTATCGTGACTTTTTATGATAAAAATATTGGGCTGAATGAAAAGGTACACAAAGACCAGCTCTACCAACGATGAAAACCAGAAAAATAAGGTAAAAGCAATAATAAATGAGACAAAAAAAAATCACTATCGTTCATTTTGAAAAGATCACATTCTAGATATAAGTAACCAAACAAAATTCAATACCTTAATTGAGTGTACCGTTACTAAAATGGAATCACCGAAAGTCATAACCGTCACTGAAAAGCATAACACCGTTTGTCGTGTATAACTGAGGTATAATAATTCGCATATCTCGATAGCACCGGTACAGGGTCCCTTACATCCAGCGCCGCCACATCAGATGCCCGGCGCAGCTGTCATCGCCGCCTTGCCGCATGAATAATTTTGAGATGCTTTTAACAATTATTCCACGTCGTCGAAAAATTAAGGCAAAGATATCATTTAAACTCAACGCAAAAACTACAACCTCAATGAAATGGTTCTTCAACGTGAAGGTTGAAATGTCGCCGAGGGCGCGGAGAAAATATGACGGCTCAGTCTGTTGTGTAAACCTGTACTTGTAAATCGATTACGCTTCATTTTCTGGTAAGTTCTGTTCGCGTGTCGCGCGTTAATTAGCATGAGGTGTCGATACGAAAATTGGTTTACAGAAAACACTTCGGAAAGTTCGCACAAATCACATTATTATAGCAATTAAGACACTAGTTGTTTCAACTACTTTGTTTTGTACCTACATTTTGTAAGGTTGGGATGTTATGTGGAGTCGTGGTAGATAACTACTCTATTTTAAAGTATAATAAGAAAAATAATATTAATTCACTTACATTAAAATATATTTTTTTATGTATTTATAAATAATATTTTAATTGCATCATAAATAATAAATAAGTTGGAATTGTCTTGATGGAGGACTCAAATAAATCGTAAAATAATATAGGAACGTGGAAAAGCTGTTTTCCTCGGCGCGTTGTATGTAAAGAGACAGGTGCCTATTTCAAGCATCAGATTAATTAATGCCGGGTTTTTCCATGCATTCCATCCATGTTCGCTCAAATTACAATTTTAATTCATTGTTTACGCCACAGTAAAAACTTAATGTATGTTTATAATTACTTCTAGGGTTCCGTGTCTCATAATAAAACAATTAGACAAACTGTTTTCCTATTTTCTACCAGACTGCCTTACTTTGTATTAGTTCTAAGTTCGTTTTTGTCCAATAATTTTTTACTTATTACAAATTACTTAATACAAATTATATTAGTTACATTAGTAGCACCGTTTCTACTCAGTCATGACAATCTTCATAGTTTTTATAAATGAAGAAACATTGGAAAGATATACTCAATGCGTTTATTTTTGAGAAATATATTAAATTATCAATTTGTTACCAACAGGAAAACATGAAGAGAATCTTATTAAATTTTAGTCACGGCAACGTTGAATGCTCATATTGGCATCTAATTGTAGTTTTATTTATTTTTATGTCGAACATCAGATACCGCTTTGGACTTTAGTTCATATATGTATGTGTATATAGATGAATATATTTCGGCGTGATGCAGATGCTGTCAACATGTTGCTGTGAAACACAACATTATTATTGCTGAAATTGTTGAAGCACTTGTTAATATCATAGAAGTCGTCTCTCTTTGCAACAAATTAACAGCGTCTCCAAGACACCTAAAAGAGTTCGGATTTTTGAACCTTAAAATCATCTTCTAATATATGATTTTTCTACACTGGAAAATAAACATAATAAATAATAGTGTGCCTTAAACGCAAGTCTGTCAAACGAGTGTTTTTTTTTTAATTACTCGGGTTACGATGATAATTCAGTAATATCCGTTTGATAATAATGCATTCAGGTTAAATCTTGCCTCTTTAAATATCGCGGTTTCATCTAACAGGCTTGGTGGACAGGTATGCTTCAGCCTATCTCAAGATATCGCAGAATAAAAATTGACGACAGTGTACGTTTGTATGACCCATTGACATTATTTCTCTTATTTAATTGAGCAACAACTTTAAACGAATTATTGTAAAATTCGGTCATGATTCAACAGTAAACCGTTCATTATATTATTATTTAATGTTTATTTTAAGATATCGAATGTAAATAGTAAATCTTGTAAACTTATTAACGTAATGATACTGCGAGTACGAGAGACTTTCCCGCCCTCACACCCACCACTACAACTCCTGTAAGCCAGGATCAGCAGTGGCACGCATTTTATGACACCGAGCAGTGAAGCTCGGCGAGTCTCAGGGAAAACTAATATGTCATTATCCCGCAACGAAATTAATCAAATAGAAAGATAGGGAGGAGTTGGAAATATTAATTGTCCACTTCCCTCCAGAGCAATGCGGGTGACAAAATCATGATGTAAGGAGGCGATTTAACCTCAAGGATAGGGACGTTTACAACTAGATAAGCTAGTTATAAAGCACCACGGATAAAATTAAATGAAAGGGTCCTATCACATGAGCTGTTAGATTTGATTACAATAGGCATGGCAAAAACGCCGGAAAGCACGGAAATTCCGCCTAGTCTCAACAAGGTCCATGTAGTATACAACCCCAGATGATATTTGCATACTGTTTAACATGATGTTGCGCTCTTTATGCCAGAGACCACATTCCCAAAGTACGTGATGAGCAGATTGTTCAACCTCGTAACCAGGTGAAGAGCATGGGCACGCAGGAGAATCAACTAGCCTAAATGAGAATAGTTTACCCTTAAAATTACCATGACCGGTAAGGAATTGCGATACACAGTAATCTATTTCTAGCCAAGTTTTAATTAGGCGATCGCGAACGTACGGAAATTATTTATATAAATGACGCCCTTTCGAAGACGAGTCCCACCTACATTGCCATTCATTTAATAATTCATTGTGTACATCAGTGTGCGGTTTAAATAGTCTATCGATTCTTAAGAGCTCGCGAGACGTAAGAAACTTTTATCCATATCCTCTCTGGTTGAGTAATACATAGCGGCGCGACGCTGTACCTCCAAATCGACAGGGAGTACACCCGCGAGGACAGGCAAAGCTTCTGTACTAACAGTTCTATACGCCTTGCACAAGAATATCAACACTAATCGTTGACTCTGGAGCAGTTTCCTGCGCACAGCACCGATAGTTGCCCTATCGGCCCATACAGGTGATCCGTATGTAATGCAAGCTAAGTAAGTCGCTCCATAAATGATTTTGAGCGTAGTGAAAGACAGTCCCCACGTAGAGGTCGATATCCTTGTCAATATTTATATCCGCCAAACTTTCAAGCCCCGATCTACTATTAGATTCTATTAGTAAGAGGCCGTCATCCGCATATCCGGTTAAAGTGCATCCTACAGGTAAGGGAATAGAAAGAAAATCATCGAAGCTCAAATTCCATAAATAAGGACCTACAACTGAGCCTTGTGGACAAGATACTGCGAGTAGGTATATTTATAGAACACTAGCTTTTGCTCGCGGCTCCGCCGGCGTAAAATGGTTTTCCGGGATAAAAGTCCCGCTTTACATTTTCCCGGAATAAAATGGAGCCTATATTTTAAGTTAGAACTGTATCCTTTAATATATCGGTGATTTCTTTCCGTGAAGTAGTTATTGCGTAATGCGTGTACAAACATATGTGTATTTGACACAGAAAAAAAATCTAAAAACTGTTATTTTGGCTTCTGTTGCTCTAACAAAGACTCCTATATTAGTTTTTTTTTCAATATCTTTAATTTACAGACATCGGCCTATTACAATTATATTATATGTAAAAATAAAGATCCCAATTTTAGTTTTCAGAATGTTATACTTCTACATAATATAAATTTAATATATTTTATCCCTCATCATGTTAAACATGGCATATTCTATATTTTTTTCAATTATATATTTTGATCGTCTATATTTTATTCCCTGTCTGTTCCTCTTTTTTATCTAACTTATAGTTTAGACCTTCAGTACTCTATTTGTTCAGATAAACTGTGTAACAAACTTCGTGCCGCTTCGCCCCGCGACCTAACATAACGATTTCGCGTAGGAAATAAACAAGATCTCGCCGCGGTGACGCAATGAAGTGCAAAAACTGCGTCGTTTACGTACTCCTAATACAATATATTAAATGGTGTTGGTTGCTACAGAGAGGGTACTATCACTTACCAGGTTCGAATACATTTTAAAAAACTTTTTAAAAGAATATTTGAGAATTAAACACGATGTTTAAAATTATGATAATATCTGCATGAAGTAATTTTTCCCACCCACCATATAAAAAATATTCGCCTTCGACGTGCCATGTATATAAAATACTACGTATGACGTTTTTTACACGACATTGGAAGAAATGAAGCACCTGCATGGCTCTTTCAAATGTATTTTTTTATTATTTTTTAAACATTATTTAACCCTGGCAATACTAGATCTAATACAATTTACATAAATAAAAATTTTATCGAGAGATATTAAGGCTCCGCGACAGGAAGCAAGCATTGTCGGTTCCATAGTAAAGTTTTGCATATGAATAACCAGATACATACACTCTAGCAACATTGTCGGACATACACTTACAGCTGCCGCACTCTTAAATCTTAAATAACCGGACTATAAATATTAACAACGTAATAAATATCCATCAGTTCGTGTCATACTGGAGAGAGGGTGTTCTATCGCATCGAAGAAGTCAGAACGAGCGCCTTATCGTGGGCTCTATCTCACGGCGCGTTGTCACGGTTTTCACCTATGGAGCGACACCTCCAAGGGCTCGCTTATCTTGATGTTTTATTACTGGAACTTTTTGTTACATTAACCTGAAACTCGGTGGCAGTTCATAAGACTGAATACGTACAAACGCACTTGGTGTCTTTTTGATATAACATTCTTCTTAACGTAATTAAACGTCCAATTCGTTTTATTGGATGCTGTGAACCATTACATATATTATTATTAACATTTTTATATAGCATAATATTATGCCAAAAATCAGGAAAGGAAGACACTTTATGTTAAATGATAACAATACAAGAATCCTAGTTGCGCAGCCCTAAATAAAGGTATAGGGATTAAGAAAATGAGTAGAGTATTTGGGATTGTGGAAATATCACGATGCATAATTCAATAACATGTCCGGCTGAGCCCGGCATTCATGCTGAAAACAAATAACAGCAATACCACTTTTATATATTATTATGTTAATATGTACTAAAATTTACTATAATAATATTTAGACATATGAATATTTAAAAAAATAGGAAATCTTTTGATGCGCACGCACTGCGAAAACGCATCAAAGCGATTTTTCACTGCGGTCCCGTGCAAAATTTGTGTATAAACTTCTCGCGATCTTTACCGCAGTGGCTTATACTCTTAATAACTATGTGAAAAGACTCGTTTGACAGAGCCTGTCGGGATATATAGATCACTTCTTAGTTAATTTCTAGTGCTTTATAATAGTTTGCAGGCATTGTAGTGTTTAAAAAATAGTATAGCTACAGAAAAAATATAAAAAGTAGTTAAAGTACCTAATTGTTTCGCATAAAATAAACACTAGTATTAACCGACTTCATTTGTTATTAAAAGTTGAGTAGAAATGGTGCGAATTGTACACGAACTCATCATACTTTTATAAAAAAAATGGATCCACCCAACCGCGCACCTCGGCGACGGGCGGTGCGGCGCGGCACGGTGCCGTGTGTTAATCGCGCAAGCTTAACCCGGCTCTAAATATAAACGTATTACTGAACTTAGTCACTGGGAATCTGGCATTTAATTTGCCGTTTCTATCTACACTGATCAGTCAAGCAGTAACATCTAGATTGGCTGAATGATTTTATTAGTCTAATCCTAATTCAATATCGCTTTTTGTTTGTCTGGCCGAGGCCTGGGAGTTGCATCCTGTTTGAGACTAAAGTGTTCGCAGACGGTTACTTTCACTAGCTAATGCTCATAATGCAACGACAGCTAGTCCGATAACATAATGTCAACGAGTCCGTCCACATTTCATGCACTTTTAAAAGTGTTATTTGCACACACAAACACAAATGCAAGTTCGGCGACTGCATTAAACTGTCATGCATTCGATTATTTTTAATGGCACAAACGTGAGATACGGCGGCTCTGTTTATTAATTCTAATGCAGCCATTGTATAGGTAGGTTTATTCTTATAATTGATGTGACTGACCTTGTAAATATAGACAATAATATATAACGTCTATAGAACATCACGAAATTTCATAAAAAAACTAAGAATCTACTAATAAATGTGTTTTGGTTTGATTACTCGTTAATAATTACTACATATCTATTATTTAGCTAAACACATTATGAAGTCAGTTAATAAAGGCGAATTAATAAATACAAATACATTTACCAAAAATAAAACTTGGAAATTTTATACCAGCGTAGATACAGAATAAAAATCAAGTCTACCTACTTAAAAATGCAGTCTACAACGGAGTTTCAAGGTATGTAAATGCAATATTACTAATATATATAACCAATCTTATGATCGTTTTAATAATACAGGCCGATGTAGACGTATTGCTAAATTACACTATCTGGTGTTACTATCTCATCTTAGGTGTAATAATAAATCATCTTCCCAACAGCACTAGACAAGCCCGAGTAATAAATGAGACTATTTTCAGTTTTCCAATCTATCTATCTCAAGTTGTCTACATTAGTTTGAGTGCGTCTCAAATGATTCTATTTAAGCCGCCATGAGCAGCCGACTTGAAGTCATACGGTCTAAATACACTGGCCATCACAATGCATCAGCGCAACTCAAGTGAAGGGCACTCGGAATTCTCGGATTATTTTAACTTGTCTTTTTCAATGTCAGCGTTTAAAATAATTGCATCACAATTTTAAAATGCGAGACTTTTGCTTTTAAGACGGTTTTAAGCGTAGTATAATAAGATTATTTCCTGGAAACAACGAGACACCTCTTTGTCGAGCCGTGTCCGCTATGATGTGGTGCCACATTTATACTAAAGCTTTGTCACTTTATCGAACCATTGTGCATTTTTGTAACAAAGAATAAGTACTTAATTTTTTTGTGTTTAGGTACGTAATCAAATATATATAATAAATTTACAATCTTTGTGACAATCATAACAATACACATTATATTCAACAACTACATATATCTACTGAGTTATGTATACGTATACTTTGCACACACCTATTCCAATCTGTTTATGTACATAAAAGCTAACTCGTTTACATCTTGTGAACTTTAAAACATACAAAATTGAAATTTTATACATAGATTTTTGTAAGACTTCATCCCCGACATTATCTTATTAATAAAAACATTGCTTTAATTAATTTAAATGGTGCATCGAATGATGTTTCAATGCAAAAAAGAAATATAAATCAAAATGTTCAGGTTTTAAAAAGTATGGGTATGCCACACCCTAACAAATCAAGCGAAAAAATGTTCCGTAGCACACATACACATTCTTGACTTTATGTGTCATGTTAAAGAGTTGACGTTTTTAAACAAATACGAAAAAAGCAGCTAGTACTTATCTATCTTTTGACTTATCGTTTGGGACAATTTCGAGTCATCAGGTGGCGCGTACTAAACCATAGATCTCTCTCTTTATCAAAATATGTAATATCGGGCTATTCGCATTAATTTAGTTAGTCTATACTGGTTTTCCTATATAGCTTTTATATAAATATCATTAATTAAGAAACATTTTTATCTAAATTGTATTTAAGACTAGGCCGAACCAGGCCATAAAAATTATGTTAATAATTAGGTATAAATTTTAATTCTAATTTCGTACAGTTTAGCAAGATGATATTTCTTGGTTGCTTTAATAGTACCTAAATGACAATGTCGCGAAACGTCCGGGACCTGAGGCAGCGCAATAGATATCACATGACAGCTTCCAATTAATTTCCACGTAGCCAGCCTATTAAAATATTCATACCATTTATCAAATAGCACAAACAGAAATACAGGATACACACGCGTACCTACGACCTTCCATTCTAGTGACGCACGAGATCACTTGGATTGTATTAACGGAATCACTCTCTCCTGTTCCCATACATTGTTCCACGACGGATATTCGACAAAAGGCGAATGGCGCTCGCTTGAGTGACAGCGAAGCCACCAGCGTGTGTAGGTCTATTGTAATTCAATTTAAACATAGGCATCATAATGTCGGCGATATTGAATGATTCTGAGAATTAGTTTCAGCTCCAGGTAAGTTACCTTGTTTCGATACAGTTTTGAAATAACAATCACCCGATGCTCTATGGGTTATGAAACTTTGAATATTTTTATTCATTGCCCAATTGAGATCGCTACATCAACATAATCTGTGATTTAAAAGGAGTGTGCGTTGCTTTTATATATTTTTTGTTCTACATTTCGAAATTTTAAATTAATGAGCAGCGTTTCTCTATCTAAAGCTTTGAAATATATTTAAAAATCAAAACGGTTCACATTAAATTTCTTATGTCAATCAACTATGTATATTTATGTCGTAGTATTATATATATTTTTCTTAATCATGTTTGTTTAAAATATGACTTTCGCTTAAATAGCCATTATTGTTATTTTTTATATACAAAAAAAGTTTCAAAGAAAACTTTCCGAGTTAAACTTAAGTCAAAATTGTCACGTACTAAGGACGACTTCTGTAAACAATGGCCTGGAGAAAGTTTAGGCGAAGGCTTTTCTTAGTAAACGAATAGAATCTACGAGACATTGGTGAAAAGAAGCAAAGCCAAATAAAATTATATAGGGTTGGGCACAAACAAGAAAACATATACGCGGGCAAATCAAGAAATATATTAGCATAATTTGCGATATTATCTTTTTGATTAACTACAATCGATAGTGTTATGTCAGTCATGAATTAACACCACGTTCACGAAGCAAGCCCACCCGTTAAATTTGTATTGTTTGTTTGGGGCGTGCATTGAAAGTAGTAACTACACTGATATCTATTTTATTATATTTACAGTCGTCATCGTCACTTTCAATGCCCTATAAACACTTTTCCTTGTATTTGGAAATAATCGTTGGTCAGTCAAATTTTTTTTCTACGCATCAGTTTCTTTTCAAAGTTGTCTAACTTTAATATCACATATTTATCACATTTCTATCGATTATACAGTTTTTATGGTATAGTATGTCATCAACGATACTGCAGTATATATATCTGTGTATTATTATGGCAATGAAAATTTAAAAATCTGCATGTCTCAAGATGACGAACGCATGCAGTGCTGTGTGATTTACACCTGGGTTCTGTTATATAAAACAGTTATGAGAAGTCGTATCGCTTCACATCAGACAAACTACTTGCTCATCTTTTGCTTGTATTGTATAGTTTTATAATTACAATAATGAAATGATGCAGATTTGAAATACTTTTTTTTATTAAATAAGATATGCTTAGTTGATCCTTTAGACTATTATTTATTTGCGATACATTTGGCTATTCGAAAATAAATACGTTGTCCACCTATAGTTTATATTTATTAGACTCAAGACTTATTAAATTGAAACAGCATTTGATATTGCTTATGTCCTAATTTACTTATCATCGTCGAAATAGAACAATTTATATATTAATATCATTTGATACGGTAAAGCTGACGTACCAACGTTGTGACATTGTCATTCGACATGCATGACAATGTGCACAGAATAGATAATTATTTGTTTTGCAATATTTATAAACAAATTATCCAAAAGTATTGATAGTAGCAATCTTCTTAATGACTAACACCGGACCACACCTATATCTCAATGAGCGAGGTAGATGGTCGATATGACATCATTGTATGCTACAAGTTGACACCGATGTGATGCGTAATTTGAACTGCGAAATCCGTAAACTGGTCAATAATACTCGAAATTACAAAACATTCGTACATAGACATGTTAATATGTATGGACTACTGTTCAAGCAAGTTGATACAAACGCAATAAAACTAACACCTACGTCGATACATTTTAAACATAATCCTTTTAAAATATATTTTAACCGACTTTAAAAATGGAGGAGGTTCTCAATTCGACTGTATGTTTTTGTGTGATGTGTGTAGAGGCACCGATTCCAAAATTGGTGACCAGTATATAGGTAATGTTAAATTATTTTTTGGTTTTTAGTAGTTTTTGAAGGCGGTTTAATTTTTGTTAAAGAGTTTTTATTGTCGTCATTATATTGAATTTTTCATCGTGTCTTGTTTCTTTAGAACAATTCTAAAATAAATTTATTATTAATTCAATAAATTATATTAAAAACAAATTATAAAATGGAATTTGGAGAAAAAGTCACACCTACAAAATTCCCACCAATACAAACTTATCTAATTTTATAAATAGACATTATAGGTTACACAACCAATAATAACAATGTATAAACTAAGTGGCTCTTTTTTTAGAATTACATTTAGGTCAAAGTCAACGCCATTCTCATTCAATATCGACACAATGCAAAGATGTTTTAAACTTCAATACATTTTGATATAAAAATTGTGATACATAATATAAATCGTAACTCATATTACTTCACAATTCAAATAAAAATATACTAATTTGATGTGAAATAAATGAAAACATATGATAAAACTGGATTTAATGCATAGGTCACTAAAAATACGTATCGTATTATTACAATAGTTTCCGTTGGCATTGAGGTGGTTTAAGGTACGTGTAAAACATGCTCTATAATACCGTTAGTCCTGCATAACACTACGGTCTTCTTCTCTCCACTCTTCAAAAGCCTCTGTTGGGGTGTGATCATTATAAAGTTGAGATTTAGCGCCATTTTTATGCATAGCGTATGGTTTTAAATTATTACATTGTATATATTATTACTACACTCTATGTAATACTAAATCGGGATTTATTTTTTATTTAATGAAGATAAAGGTATCTAAACCACAATTATTTATGTAACGTGTTCGAAATATCTATATTACACAATATTTATCAAACCACTCGTTTTAATTTAAAGTCATTTTTGCATTATAACATTTTTTTCATATACTCCTAGGTATATATTAAATTACCAAATCTGCAAATTATTATACTAATAACAAAACTTAAATAATAAATCTGATCAACCAACAAACCTATGTAATTTACCAATGCGTAGTTATAATTAATTTCAGCCTTTTATAAAACTAGCAATGTTTCTATGTTAGTTATTTATTTTTCATAGTAGGTAATGGGCATGCCTGTAATTTATTATACTTCGGTGTAATGAACAAGCACCTGTCAGTATACTTTGAATCTATTAAAACACTAACATTGTGTTTTGACAAACTTATTTAAATAGTTTTAACTACATCCTATAATTTTTAATAACGGAGCTTAAAAACAATGTAAACAAATATTTTATCATCATCATTAACTTTAGCCATTAAAAGTCGACTCCTAATTTTATAAATAAATATTTTACCCAACCAAATATCATAACATAAATCATAAAATATGCGTGTATTATATTAAAAACATATTAAATATATGTATTTAGAATTCGATTACGTTTATTTTAGACACCACATACAGCTGAAACATTCACTCACACTTCGCTCATACAAAACCTACACCAACTAAATATATAATAAATTCTATTGCTAAATCCCTTGTCAGCTAAATCACGTTTGAACGCAGTATTCCATGAAACTACTGTCCCGAACCTAAAAAAAAATTTAACCAGCCCGACATAATGCTAGTAATATCAGCCCTGTATTATATACTTGCCCACTGCTGAGCACGGGCCTCCTCTACTACTGAGAGAGATTAGGCCTTAGTCCACCGCGCTGGCCTAGTGCGGATTGGTAGACTTCACACACCCTCGAAATTCCGATAGAGGACTTCTCAGGTATGCAGGTTTCCTCCACCGTTAAAGCAAGCGATAATTCACAAACAATACACACATAATTTTTTAGAAAAACCAGAGGTGTGTGCCCTTGGGATTTGAACCTGCGGACATTCGTCTCGGCAGTCCGTTCCACAACCAACTAGGCTATCATAATAATAATATATATATAATGCTAGTAATATTTCGAAATAAAACTAGGTTTCGGATTTTATTGCGGATTTATATATTATAATTTTCTTCCAACGTTTCGAAGGCTTTGCAATCTTCATACTCACAGTGTGGACTACCTACCTAATTTTTACAATTATACAATTAATAAAAAAAAAATCTGTTGGCAGGTCTATCTATACTGAATACTGTTTAAGGTCTTTTGAAGTCTGGCAGCCGCCTGAAACCCGAAAAACCGGTTTCCGGTCTATGTATCCCACATGATGGTGAAGTTAACATTCCGTATTTTGAATCTCTAGTCCGTTCTACCCACAATGTCATCTTCGTATAATTGATATTCCATCACTTATACTTTTCAACACTGCATTATCCTACCTTGTCTTTAGTCTAGCTACGAGTAAAGCTAGTAATTTGTAAACCATTAAATGGGAATCCTAACTTTAGTCATTATCTTGAATTAGTTGATAATAATTGATGTGTACGAAACGTACGATGTTTTAGATATGGCCAGCGGGCAGTGTGAAATAAGCTTTCGAAATAACGAGCTGCATTTGGAAGGAGCGGCTAAGCTAATACTTTCCGGGAAATCTGTGTCAGAGGTCGCGCGGTAACATGCAAGATTCGCGTGTTACACGTCGCCAAGATACAAGATAATTAATAACCGCTTAAGAGAAACACCAATTAAACACTTTCATTAATTATCCTGGATAAACATCTAATTGATTTATAATTAACTTAATAAGTAATATTCTTATCATTATGGCATGCTTACTTTAGATTCTTCAAATGGGCGTCAATTTAAACGTCTTTGAGTGTTGAGCGATTCATATTTTTTCCCTTGCAGTACAGTTATGAGATAAAGTATTAATTAATATAATACTTTAATAAATATTTAAGAAATTTCAATCGTATCCAATGTAGTGATAAAGTATGTACGTCATGTTACCCATTTATAAGCAAAGTTAGTTTTCAAAGTATGCGAATTTTAGAGTAAATTTTGAAGATAATGATTACTGTTGAGGATATTTCCTGGGTAATATTTGAAAACTCTAGAAAGTGATGATTCTTTCATAATGTAGTTTTCGTTTGCAAATAAGTTTTTATCCGTTTCATGTTAATAAAGATATCAGATTTTAATGAGTGATAAGAGACATAAAAATATATTTAGTCAACTCTAAATCATGGTTAATTACGTAAGCAAAAAAATACATAAATCAAAATTTTTACAGCGTAATCACTTCATGATCCTGTGCCGTACCGGGGGAATCGGTGCGAAACCAGTCAGTATGCCCCCATTACGTATCGGGGAAAATATAATATTGGAATGTTTTTGTACTGTGATCAATACTTGTAATTGATACCGGAAAAATCAAAAAACCTGGGCATTGCACACTTTTTTTATCCAGGAAAATCCATTTACACAATTCCCCGAATAGGCGTGGGTGTGACGTAATTCATACTCACCGGTTTAAACCATCTCAATGACGCAAACTACGCGGTGTTCGACAAGCCTTTGTGGCAGTCGCTTAGCATACGTTTATACTGAAGACGCTCGTCAAATAGTTATTGGTTTTGTGTTAATCTGTTTTTTTTTTTTTTTTATACGGGTACAAAGTAACCACACTGCATCTTATGGCAAGTGGAATCGGGTCCAATATAATGTCGACTGACGAGAGATACCAAACCTTTGGCAGTGCATGTACACATATCGGCGGACATAATGATGCCGCCCTGTTGGAACCAGATAGGCTGAACGCCACACACGTGAGCCACTATGGCGGCTTTTAAAACCTTGTGTACGGTGGTCGCTATCCGGGCGGATATAAAATATATCCTACCATCATTAAAATACCACGCTATTTTATAACGTAAACATAAATTTCAAAATACATCTCTGTATAAAAAGTAAATTGTCCTTTTATGTAAAAACGTAGCGACGCATCATCGTAAACAATCTTCGCCTGAAAGAAATGTAGAGGCCTGATATCTGTCCAAAAATCTCTGCATACCTTACCTAGTCAATTATTTTACCTAGCTATAAGAATATAGATAAAAAATAGTACTTTCCTTATATTTGCATGAAAATTTCTAATCACTATCAACTATAGTTTTATAAATAGAGCCTTTAAAAGATGGATAGATGGGCAGTCAGCAGCGTACTGATGCGGTTCCGTTGGCATCCATTGGACGCGGAACGCTAGAGTAACATTCGGCGTAAAAAGCTGCTGTACGTTGAAACATGTTTAATAATCAACGTTTGGATATTTACTTTGTCCACTGCAACGAGTTATACAGTCAGAGTTCTTCTTAAGGTTCCGTAACTCAGAGGAAACCCTTAGTGGTTCACTTCTGTTGTTCGTTCGTCAGTCCGTCTGTCTGCCTATCAAGACCTTCTTTCTCAAGAACGCGTAAAGATATTAAATTTATATCAAATACTACAGGCTATAGTTTCTTTTAATTGTGGAAAATCAAACTTGTATGTCAACGCGCTCAAAAGATATGACCGTTTATATCGCATTTTATGCGACTTCATGAGGATATCAAACTTATATTGTAAGTACTTCCAGTTGACCTAGAATGATTAAAATTCACAAGAGAGGAACTAAAAGCTAAAAGACTGTTTAGTCTTTCAACTCATTTTAAGGAAAAGTCTGAAAACAGTAAATATATAATTATGCACTTAAATACTTATCTTACCTACAAGTTTATAGGGAACCCTCGATGCGCGAATAATAATCGCACTTGTCCTGTTCTTAAAGCATAATAATAGACAATAATTATAATTCAGCCAAGTTCCATTTGGGTGCGAAGAATATGTTGCGAATGTGTTTGGTAAAATAAGACAATGATGCCTTACTTATGACAAATGACGTTGCTCGTTCACTAATCGTCGTACAGTACTCTTGCAATCAATCTTCATTAGGCGTATAAGCGCCGCCTGGCGATTTATTTTCCTTGCCTGTATTAAATTAGTACCTTCATGCGAGAAAGTTGCACGGTGACCGACTGATTCGTATTTTGACTGTATACTTACAATTATTATCGAAATCTTATTTACAATGACTTAAATTAAAAAGGAAATTGGTTTTGAACTCGAATTACGGCATATTATAAATATATATTTGGATTGCTTTTAGCGTCTTAAAAACTCCCAACATTAAACTTTAGAATTAAACACGTGTTGTATATTATAATCATAAAACGTTATCAAATTTATAATTTTGTCAAGTTAATCTAAATATTATGTAATATTTGGTTAATAGACCATCTTCGTAAATAAATTTGCATATTCTGATATGGATAATGTCATAATATCTACATATTAATTAGAGCATTAGAGTATATTAAAAGTGTGAGTTAGTCATGTTCATCATAGTTTTATACCACGTTTAAGTTGTAATAACCTCACAATGAAAACATAGCGTACCTACATTTTGATATGA
The DNA here is from genome assembly GCF_014839805.1 of Manduca sexta. Taxonomy (NCBI): domain Eukaryota; kingdom Metazoa; phylum Arthropoda; class Insecta; order Lepidoptera; family Sphingidae; genus Manduca; species Manduca sexta. The sequence goes on along the minus strand of NC_051137.1, from coordinate 7,098,872 downwards.
GATCCAAATGACCAACTACATTTGTTACGAAACTTAGACATAAAAAATAAGGAAATGAAGCGGTGGATTCATTGTTTTTGTTCGTAAAATACGGTCATTGTGCAGTTAAGAGTGGCGCGGTGCGGTGTTATGTCGTCGACGCGGCGCGGTGCGGCCCGTGCCCGTGCGCGAGCGCCTTTCACCGCGGGTCGTAGGTCAGGGCGCGCTCAGGTGCTCCGCCCTCGCCGCCTCACTCCGCTCGCCCCGCGCGCCCTCGCGCCCTCCGCGCCACACTGAACATTCGCGCCCTGCCGCCTGCAGCCTGCCGCACCGCTAACGGCCCGCCACCATTGCCCTATTCAGCTGTCGACGCGACGACAAAGCCGCAGTCGCTGGGAACCGCAACACTTATGAATTATTCCGCTGCTCTGCATCGCTTACGAACAATTACTAAACAATACGAATTGATATCATAAATTTCAATATGCACCTTGTACACTTTCAGCGAACATGTTAATGGGCTAATGGCACACTGTCGGCCGCTCGCTTCACCGACTTCCGCGCGCATCTATACACTCACCTCTGTGAATATCTACCGGTAGAAAGTTATACGTGTCAATTACTGTGTAAATTTGGGTGTCGATGTTTTGTGACACTAATGTAATAATTTCCTGTTACTAAAGATAACGATCGAATCAATTTAGTGATGAGTGTGCAGCACGTACGGTTGCGGTATCGTGCGAGATGCATCGTTAGGTTAATGCGGTTATAGCGGCGGAAGCTGCACACAGCGGCGGCGAGCTTTCGGCGGTTCCCACGGCGCCCCTCCTGCGACCGCTGCGGTTACACAATGAGAGGTGAACGCGGATCTAAGCAATCGCTTAACCTCGCCCACTGCTCCGCGCTTTGCGCTCGCCGCCGCCGCAGCGCACCGCGGCACATCCATTGCACTTATCAACGCAGTTACATTCAATGATGACACAATACTGTTTGTTGGATTTGTATATAATTCGCTTTTGCTAATCTATATTTTGCTTAACATTTGAATGCTAATTTTCGATGTTTACCTTTATTTTTATAGCGTAAAAACAAATTTGGTACATCGTTGTCCGATTTCATTTCCGATGTCTACTTAGTATGAGGAAATTATGTACAGAGATAGATACAGGCCAGACGATTACAGTATCGGTCGCTTTCGATACATCCGGTAATTCTGGCGGGGTCATGACCGCTCTCTTTGTGTCCAGCCTCCAGTCTGGTAAGTACATGCGACCCGCGCGTGATTGTACTCGACGTGCTTAATTATGCTGTCACATAGTCACTTGATGGGCGACAGTGAAAGCGAACTTGTGTGCTCACCTATCGGTGACTACAACTCGGCTATAGATTTAAAATATTAACACAGCGATCAAACCCGTATTAAATTACAGTAAAATTTTACACGTGATCAATATTAATGTTAGAATATATTTCTGTAACATTGCCATAAATAACGATAAAATTAGGTCGTAAATTAATTTGTTTACTTTATTTCTAATCGCTTTTCGGTTCATTATTCAAATTTAGATCAGGATTTTACTCCATATATTTAAATATACTTATCTGTTTTTAGTGTTTTACACCAACGGAAAAATAATAAACTATTAATATATTGCTATATGAAACACAGCATAGTATATATAAATCACGAAAAATTTGCATAACCACTTAACACATATAAAGCTACTCGCATCAAGGTGTTACATAACCCTGTACAGTATTAATATTTAATTAATAAATAATAAACAACATTACAGGAAAGCTCAGCGTGCGATTACTTACATTAAAAGAATTTTCACTATAACTATTCATAAATTATAATAAAGTTGATAAAACTTCATATAATACGGATTGTTTATCAATACATATCGAAAACAATTTCATAAAATAAAAAAGCTGGGCGTACTGGTTTTTATATTATATCGAGGCTCAGATAACAGCGCCATATTTTTCAGCCGTTGATTGAGCATATTAAAAAAGAAATAGTTTTGTATTGTGTTGGTGTGCACGGTCGGTGCGCGGCCGGCGCTCGGTCCGCACAATTTCCATGCGCCGGTCGGTTCCGGCTTTGGAATGGTCCGGTCCTCCTTGAGCGACGCCGCTGGATCCGACAGGCTTAACCACAATCTTTTAGATCATCGTCTACATCATATAGCTACATACGTATGTTTGTTCCATTTTATTTTATCAGTGGCGCTTTGCGAATAATAACACGGCTGTCTATAATTAAGATTATATGCCTACATAAATTTAAATTGTAAATACGGGCCTGCATAATTCCGGCGACTGGAAAAATGCTACGTTTGTCGTTGAGTGATATGATATCTGGACATCACAATACTTACTTACAATAAAATTAAGTGGAATTACTGCCAAACCACACGAACAATTAAGTATTATTATAAAGGAGATTTATTTCCGCAAAATCATTTAATACTAATATCTTTCTATTATTGATAGTAAGTAGAAACAAATGTAAACATAGCACTAATAGTAAATTAGAGGTTATCATTTGTTCATTAGGCAAATAGACAATAACGCAATAAAAAATACAATAATGGGGTGATGCATTATTGCTCCAAATAATATAAAGCGAACTGAGTATGAAATATGAGAGGTGCCTGTCTTCGGTATATTATAATCACCATTTATTAATTAAAACAGTTTCTACGCTAATAGTAATAAGTTAACAAATTTTATTTATAAATTTGCAAATCCAGTATTATAATCAAGTAGGTAACTAATTTAGTAGGTGACATTGGAGGAAATTACTTGATTCGTTTTATTGATTTTTGAAACTGGTTGTTCTAGGTGAGTCGATATTACATATTTTATTAGTGATGATAAAAACTCAGTCGAAAACCCGCGACAAATATGTACCTAGAGTAGCGAGTAACGGTCACAATGCTTCCTCTGTCGCCCACGATCCTCACTTCGCCTGCAACTATCGACTGTCGACTGTTCATAGGTGACGCGCCATCCGGAACCACGTTGGCATTCATTATTTATCTTCCTATTTATTCAATATGATCTAACGTAACTTTATAATATCATATTATTAAAACTCCATCTTTGATACTGGTTTTGTTGTATACATGAGTATAAATATGTAGTTATAGATCATTTGTTATTTTTGATTTGTAACTGTCTGAATAAACTAGTATCTGAAAAATGTTTATTTTTTACACTATAAATACAAATAAACTGCAGTCAATATAACGGCCTTGAAGACGACAAATATATTATAATGAAGTTTATACCTATGCATTGAAAATACTTTCAAACATCAAACAAAAAATATGCAAGTTTCGCAACTTGTTTCTTGCAGCGGTAGTCTGACAATTGTCTATAAATAAAATAAGTCATTTGAATATGATAGATATTGTAAAATGTTATCTCGGTTAAAGTATTGTAGCTTCTGGTCATAAGACATATTGCACCGAAGTCTCTCTAACAGGTTGTACAGTTGGCCACGGTTACCGACACGCTGATTTATATATTCGATAAAGCTTCAAATAAACTACATAAACAACAAAGTAAACTTCAAAATAATTTGACGTAATATTAAAACATTATGTACTGTCGCTGTCAAACTGTTGAATCAATAATTCAACAGTTTGACTCGAGTAATTTGTTGGTTAATTTTCCAAGTACAAGTTGTAAATGTAATTACTTGTAGTACTCTTCGATTTCATTGATATAACCGAAAGATGGCAAAATATTTGCCATTATCTTTCTATGTATAGCACCAATGATAATATGATGTTTTCTTTTAATTTTTAATACTAAAATATTTACAAGCAAATAAAAATTAAATATTTTTGTTTAATTTCGTATACTGTATGTTATACAGTCTGAACTGTTTCTATTTATTTTTTCCAATTTAGTCTGTTGCCTTTTGGTATACTTTATCTGGGTTATGCCACCGTAAAACACGACCACGAGTTACGACTAACAACCCGTGCAGAGTTCGGGTATAGAAATAAATAAATTGGCTAATAGTGGAAACCTTAAATATTTATGCTGTCAGCATATCACTATCATCTTGTGTTTTAGTTAAAAATATCTAACTTAAACATTCATTCGTGTAAATCAACCTACATGCAATCACTAGTTGGTTACAAAACATCTTGTTTGTCGTCTCGTGTTTCTGGAATGTAGAGTTTTAATATCACAATATCCGAATGCATGGGTACACTACACATAACCACACAGAACATCAAGCATAACGAAATAAACATTAGTTCAAATATTCCTACGTTATTAAAAGGCGATACGTTAGAAATTACAATTCAGTGTTAAATTCAATTTAATATACCTAAAGCTAATTTAATTTTTGTGTCCCACTGTACCAGCGAGAGCTGCTCGGCCTCGCCTCGTCCATGGGCTATCTATTATGTAAAAATGGCGTGCATATATCATCCGCGTGATCAATTTACACTCCACGCGACTGTGACGATGTGGGCAGAATACAGTATAGGCGTCAATTTAAATAAAAATAATGCGCAGTCAATATGATCAATGATTTTGATCGATCAAGCATTAGTATCGTACCGCAGCAGGTATATCAATCACGTGGCCTCAAACATCACTTACAATATTAAGCTAAGGGCCTTCTTGATTATGTTTTTATATGAAAAATAAGTCATACGTAGCTAGGTCGACAGACCGTGGAGGAACTAGTTGCATCTTCTTGTCTAATGGTATTGGCTTGAGTACATTTAAATTATATTAAGTATAGTTTTAAAAAATCATTAGCAAGTATTAAGACTTTCACCAAAGGAAACGACCAGCATTTGTTTTTTTTTAACTTTATTTTAGTTTATTTGGGAAACAACAGAATAAAATTTTCTTTATATAATAAAAGAAACAAAAAGAAATACATAATCCACAACAGTTTTCAGCACACGAGTTACGGCAGGAATAATATGCAAAGATTTACGAATAATTTATTTAAAATATCAATTTAAGGTCTTTTTGGAAAATTTAAACTACATCAACAGTCCTATTTTTTTTTAATTATAGTTGTACAATATAAGGGACATCTAACAATTTCCATTTCAAGACGCACAACGTGCCGAGTGAATAGCGGAACAGTATGTAATAATTTATAGTTACGGGTGGTGTGGCTACTATTTGTTAGACGAGCAACCTGCAGACTGCATCCCTGGTGTGTATGTAAAAAAATAAGATATATTTAACGAAGGCTTGCTAATATTATGAGATGATAGCATGTTATCGTCTGATTCGTAATTTCTGCGTAGAGGTCATTAGAGATAAACCACCGAATTCCAGGTAAATGATGTGAACCGAGCTATGCGGCAATGCATGCTAATCTGCGCAAATTTTTCCTCCTCATCTCATAGTTTGTGTATTTCTTCATAAACGAGTCTTTAAAATAATGCTGTATGACTAGTTTTTAATCGAATAACACTAGACAATATTATTAATATAGAAAAATAATAATTTATTATTAATATAGAATAATATTTGGTACACGTAATTATATATTCCGCATGATCCCATATTCTGCTGATTTTATGCTTCCCTAATAGCATTCAACACTACGGCAGTGCAGGGTAAAAGAATATATCAGCATCTTTGAGGTATGTTGTTGATCAAACGACAAATCAAAGGGACCAGATAACTTACAACGAGTAAAGTAGTGTACAGGCATTTGTCCCTGGTATCCACGACCTTTTCTTCTTTAAGCGAGGTTTAAAAGAGTGCTCATCCCAGTGTAGGTAAATACTTTACTGCAGGCGTATTGATGTAGAAATCCTGATAATCCTGGTATTACCGTCTAAGGGCGGCTGTAACTGCGTAAGCCGCCTCGTCTGCCTACTCGGACTTGAAAAAAGTGCATTCGACGTAGGCGCATGATCCAAATAATATTAATAAAAGATGACATTTATGTGTTAAGCTGTACTTATCACCTACGCCGCAGCATACAGCATGCCACTTCTATCAACAAGTTTGACATTGCTTGTTGCTACGACTGGTCGTCCGATCGTCACCAAACAATTCCAGTCCAAATCTCTATTTGCTGATACTATAAAGTATACCTATATAGGATATCTATTATTCTGGGCCACTATTAGATTATCCACATTTATAAAGATTACTCTAATAAATCTTAATAATCTATAAAAATATTTGTCTATGCGCCTCGGTAACATTTATAGTTATTTAGACAATTATTTAGAAATATATATAGAGCCGTTATCACCTACCACCGTTTTTAATTAACGATCCCAATTTTAGTGGTCGATTCGATGCCGAGAATCGACAAAACATCATAATAAGTCATTTGTAAGCATGTAAAAAAATCTTTCTTCTGATTGGTCATTTTCATGATGAATAAAAAAAGCAATTGGCATCGTTTATTAAAAATAGTAAAACAGGAATTTACGTGAGATTAATGCTTCTTTTCTGTGATAATATCCTTCTATAAAATTTTAGAAGACAATATGATTAACCAATGATTTCAATAACTTCCGCAAACAAAACATATAAAATATTGTAATAAATAACACATTTCCGTTACCTAAAAGTTACCTATTTAATAAATTGAGAAGCCTTAACATGCTAATAAAATTTTATGCATTGAGAGAGGATTAATTATTGACTTTTAGTGTTTAACACGTCGCACTGGTGCACCTTGAATATTATCTTCGAATATCTATTTTAACATTGTTAACTATTTTTAAACACAGCAGGCAAGTTCATCAAAATGTACAGTTACACAAATAAATAAAAAGTATTTAGCGTTCGTTATTTTTAACTGCTGTTATAAGAAAACTGGGACTAACTGAATAATTAAAGTATTACTTAGTCACTGTCTTTTATATACTTACTAGCTTCCGCCCGCAGCTTCGCCCGCGTGGATTTCGGGTATTCAAAAATGGAGAAGGTACTCAATTTGTTGGGATGTTTTTTTAATTTATGGTGGTATGCAGGTGGTCCGATTGTCCGGTCAGGGTCTGATTATGGGATCCTGGTGAAATCGAAGGAACTTTTAACCATTAAGGTTGCACACGAAATGACGGAAGCTTAAAAAATGGAGTAACTTCTCCCGTTTTCCCAACATTTTCCATCACTGCTATGCTCCTATTAATTGTAGCGTGATGAAAAGTATACTATAACCAGCTCAGGAGTATGAAAAATAATTGTACCAAGTTAAGTTAAAATCCGTCGAGTAGTTTTTGTTTCTATAACGGTTATACAGACAGATAGACAAAAATTTTACTAATTGCATTTTTGGCATCAGTATCGATCCCTAATCACCCCCAGTTATTTTGGAAATATATTTCATGTACAGAATTGACCTCTCTACAGATTTATTATAAGTATAGATAGATTAACTAAGAGAAGGAGATTTTCAATTTCAATTCTAATGTCTGTTTCTCCATTTATTATGTCTTTGCACTTTGCACTCGCACTATCATTCCAAATCTCCATCCAAAAAAACAAAAGAAATAATATCGTGAAGCCAACCAAATAAATAATGATATATTAAATTTTGTGACTGTTCAATTTAGTCGGGTCCGCCATATCACTTTTGTTGAGTTTCAGAACGCGACATTACATTATTATATTCTGTGCTCCAACGCACACTGCTTTGATGTTAGGAACACACCTACATTGCTTAGACAACAGTGAACTTTATACAATAGCAATAAAGCTCAAATTGACTCTACGTATTAGTTAGAAAACGTTTGTATGGGAAATAGAAAAATGCTGTTTTGAGGATTTTCCCGGCAATTATTCGAATTTTTCTCACCTTTTAAACCTTCCCTAGACCTCCACGAATAATTCAAGACCAAGATAAGATAAATCCGTTCAGCCGTTCTCGAGTTTTAGCGAGACTAACGAACAGCAATTCATTTTTATATATATAGATTGAAAGTATGGATTCTATAGATACATGATTATGCAGTTATACATTTTTTTTTCTAATGACACACCAAAATGACACCATTCATATTAAAACCTGCTCCTACAGCAGGTCAACTTAGGGTCTGATTGCTATAGATTTTTTTTCGTGAACAGAATGAGGGGTGATGACTGATTAACTCCTACAAGCGCAACAATACAGTCGAATACAGAGGATTGCTTCCGAATTATATCGAGACAGCGTACATCGGCTAGTATGTGCAGTGAATAATTATTCCACCTGCAAATAACCCAGTGAGTAACTTGACTCTATCTAAATTTGTATAATTGAGCAGTGAATATCAACTCCGGCATGCAATCTAAACTATATCAATCTGACCATCGACTTGATCGATTTATTAATGATATTGCGTCATATAACTCTAAAAAATCTTCACACTAAATAACCTCTATAAACTTCACAAATTAATGCATAAATATATGTATTATACGTATTATTATATAAAGCTGAAGAGCTTATTTAATTCGAGCACGCTAATCTATGGAACTATTATCGTAAATCTGAAAATTCACTCCAACACCTAAGTATAAGTTATTCTTGAGTACTAAAAGTGACATATATTTTATCTCAGGAACCAATTTATAGGCAGGCGGGCGGAGCCGTAGACGTCAGCAGTCTATACATAAACATTAATATATTTTATACTACTTAATCAAGGACAATATTATGATATTTAGATACCTTTAAACCTCTGAACAAAAATTACTTTTTTTTAAACATATCCAGTAGAGTAAAAGATACAAATTAATTAAATCGATTAATGTTGACTAATCTTTTAATCTAATCCAACTTATTGAGAGTCAGCGCTATAAATCATTCATTTAAAACTGTAATTGCACTAACATGGCGTGGGAACTTTTTTAAAATTAAAATGTGATCTACTTCGAGGCTACAAATTAATGAAATGCAAAAAATACCAAAATATTGAAAGAATAAAACACGAAATACTCAAAAATGCTCATTAAAATTAGAACCTAATTTCTTTTATTTCCCGTGAATCCAAGATTTTGTTGCAGTTACGAGCAAAACCTAATAAAAAGGCGACCGTAAACGCACAAATCAAACGAGATGGGGATATTCCATCAGTATCGTTAAGCTGCACACGCGTTGTCAAATACATAAATGATTGCCATAATCGATGTGGTATTCGTGTACGAGTGTGTGTAAATAAGCAAATGGGGCCACCGCCACAACCCAGTCGATACATCATTAATTAATACTGAACTGTCATGGGAAGTGTTGCTTAAGACAACTTGCATTCGGAGTAACATATTGCTCTTTCTTGATGACAGTTAATATCAGATATATCTTGAGCCAAAGATTGAATAGTCCAGATGTAAGCATTCGTTCTATTATTTGTACTTATTGTTACAATATTTTTACCCTTAATAAATATGTGAAAGCGGTAAAAAATGAAAGTTTTATAGAGCATTACATAAATTAAATGTGATTTAATATTCCAAGAAAGTGAAGCACTGCACGATTTCATTTTCAATTGATCCACGTTAATAATTAAGACCTTTAATTATTGTAATGATACGCCCTGTGAATTTGTATGGATTATGACCTTTTGCGGAACCAGCACGAAGTGATTAAATACGCATGATGCAAAATAAATTAAAAATCTTGTTAAAAATTGTCGATTTATCTGCTGTTGCAAAAATCACGGAACGATTGCAAGTCACCACCGGGGTTGTGTGAATTGATATATATTTATAATCGATAAGAAATGACAAGCAACGTGAAGCTACATTTACCTTTTTTATAGGGATAAGATAAAGATCTCACAAGTCACAAGTCAAATGGACTTCGTATTATGCAAGGTTTGTACGATTGCACTGTGGACATGACACTAGCCGCACCTTAACACACAACTCCACAATAATGTACCACACATAGCAAATATGTAGGTGCGTCTTGTTTCCTCCGCATCCTATAACCGTATCGTTAATATTTATCGTAATTAAGGATTTATGCAATAATAGAGTAAACGAATATTCAAATTTCATACTATGTTACCAATGTATTGTAACTGTCATATTTTGTGTAAATTATAGCAATAAAAAATTTTGTTGGCATCAGTTTTGGACACGTGTTTATTATATGAAATAATTGAAAGTCAAGTCACCTTATATATTATCTTAATGATCAATAAATCATAATCGGTGCATTATTTTCCAGCGCATACAATACATGTGACTAACACATTACATCACTATCACTCTGTTTCATATTTATCTTGTGACTATATTAAAAAATAATAATGATTAACAACTGTGTAATAACTTATAATTGTAATACTAGTGGTTTATGGGCAAAACAACGTCATCGACAATCATGTGGGAAATATTTTTCTTATTCCATGAAAGGAAATCCACATAAAACATGCTAAATTAATATTACTAGCCGTAGCAAATTGTTAACCGATGTATGAAAGGAACTACCGTACATTGTCATATACGCTACGGTAGATGCGAGTAATTATTTGTTATTAAATAATAAAATATCTATGCGACTACACAGCGAGAATGTCTCGACATATTTATTCGCAATGCTGTAATTGAGCTACATCTTTATTATACTGATAACTTTTATTATAAACCAAAAATAAACTGACTTTCATATGTGACTATATGCATTCGATGTAAGTGTTACGATAGATAAAAACAAGTAATAAATTATATCTCGAAATCTAAATTCAATAGCGAGTGAAGTTTATAATTCTTGTATTAGCGTGGTCTCTAACTTCTTAAATCAATTTATCTCCTCAAAGTAGTAACAGCGGTCCCATGTTCTATTGAGAGGTATTGAAAAGGGTCTGCTTTTTAACGGGAAAAGTAGAAAAGATGAAACATACAACACGTGGCGTTCCAATTTGCTGTAACAGTTGCACAGGATATTGATGCACGGATTACTTAGGTATAAAGAATTCACACTCAGGGACTTCCCGCAAACGAAGCATAGCACTTTAGCGTTTAGCAGCAAACATAGTTAAATCAAGAATGTTACAATCTAAAATAGTTTATCTTGACTAAATAAGCTCTTTTGCTAGCGGTAGGATATATTTTATATCCGCTTGGATAACGACCACCCTACCCGAAGAGTTAAAACCCGCCATAATGCCCTAAGTAAGTTTGTCGCGTTCCAGGATCAGCCTGTGTATTTCCGGTTCTAACAGACCAGCATAATTGTGGTAATCATCTCTCGTCAGTCAACATTCTATCGGACCCCACTCCGTCAGGTGCAGTGGGGTCACTTTGTCGTCAACTATAAAAAAAGCATGTAATATTATTCCAAACACTTAATGAACGCACTAATAATGACGGTGAGTGATCAGTATCGGTTTCTATAACAAATTATTACATATTTATGTTTATTTCTATAATGAACTTTCCATAATGACGTTTAACTAAATTTTCAAATTATACATAAAACTAACTACATAAATAGCTTGCATTTTGAAAAAATGCAGCAGTGACTAGACAACATCAAAATACAATATTTAAAAGAACCTTAGCATTTTTTTTTTATTTCAACAAATTAAAGCTTTTCAACAAATTGAACCCATTGAAAGTCTTATTGAGTGATAACGATTAAAACGTATTTTGTTATAATTAATTTTAATTAGGTACCGACTCCAAAATTGGTATCCAGTATATACCTGTTATGTGAAATTATTTTTGGTTTTGAGTGGTTTTTGAAGGTGGTTGAATTTTTTGTAATAATTATTTTTAATGAATACATTTATCACCGATCTGCTCAACATTACTGCACAGCTATTATTATATAAACAGAGCATTTTTTCCTACATAATATGAAAATATCATCAAATATTTACATATCGTTGTAACGATTACAAATAGTTCGAAACTGACCCTAATATTTAACTGTTCTTTTTCCCGTTGACAAATGATACGACAAGAAGAATGTCAAAAAGTCGCCTTCCTAATGTTGAAGTGTGATGTGTTATTATATCATCACTGGAGATTTCACTTTGTTGTTAAACAAAATTACATTACGTAACGTGTCGAGTAGTGTACGTCTTTACATATCTGTAATTTCTACTTCCTCAATGTCTGTGAATCTTAAAATTTTATGTCCATGCAATTAATTTGAACTGCTATAAATGAATATTGCTTATTGATTTTCATGCCGTGTGTTTGATGAACGTATTATTATGCAATTACCCTATATTCCATAAAGCTTTGTGTTACATATTAAGGAAATAAACTTATTCCGTAACATACTTTGAAGCAATTAGCACAGTTATGTGAATAAACATCCACTAAAAAATACAGATAAGACAATTTAACATGATACCTAATAAAACTACTGTGTGTAAAAACTTTCAACACCACGTTTTATATAATACTAATAATGCAACCCGATTCTGCACGAGTTTTTTCATTTTTATAAATTCGCCTGTTTCAGTTACTCTTAGTGTTGCCCAAATTCAGTCTTGGTCTTGCAGTCTTGGTCTTGTTCTTGCGTTTTTGCAAGACCAAGACCAAGAACAAGACCGCGTATTTTTAGCAAGACCAAGACCAAGACTGACCGTGCAAGACTTGAGCAAGAACAAGACATAGCCTGCAAGACTCTTGCGTCTTGCAGCTAGGACTTAGCGCTATTTCACTGAGTAGTTAGGTGTAACAGTTCGGTGTATAGGTAGGTACGCTTAGGAATTCTATGAGACGCAAAAACTGTATCAAAGAATATGAAAAACTGGACCTATGCGCATTACGACTAATACCATAAACATAGCGAATAAAAAAAATATCCGAGTTGGAGGAGTACCTGAGAAAACCAAGAACTGCCAGCTCGGAAGACATTTTAGATTGGTGGAGGACGCATGAGACAGAGTATCCGATTTTATCGAAAATGGCCCGTGATTTTCTCTCAATACCTGCAACTTCAGTACCTGCTGAGAGGTTATTTTCTAAAGCATCATTAGTAATTAGAAAACATAGAAATAGGTTAAGTGATGAGTCAGCCAGATCGTTACTTTGTATTAATTCTTGGTCAAAAAATTGATATAAAGTATCATAACCTAATGATAAAGCTGTTGATTAGTGTTGTATTTTTATTTTTTATTCAAATAAATGATAAATCGTAAAACTCTTTTATTAAATTTCTTATAAGTTGAAGGTTCAATCTCTTTCTAGACAGATAAGTATTGTTCTTTAAAATACAGTCAAGTTATTGTAATTAATTTGTTTTTTTTACATGTTTTAGCAAATGTAAGCTTATAAATCATAAATGTTTATTAAGAAACAGTTACTTCCATGGAAAACGACATATAGGTCAGTTGATTTTTCGAATTTCTTATCAAATCTTCAGTTATTTATTAATCTGCTTGATCTTTACTATGGCTATGTTAATTCAAGCTCACAATGTTCCAATTCTAATACGTTTTTCTAAGATTTAAAGTAAACTTTAATAAATAGTAATAGACTAATAGGTAATTGCAAGACTTGCAAGACTCTTGCTGCAAGACCAAGACCAAGACCAAGACTGGGAGCGCAAGACCAAGACCAAGACCAAGATCAGGTGTATTGGCGCAAGACCAAGACCAAGACTGGCTAAGTCTCGTCTTGTTCTTGCATTTGGGCAACACTAGTTACTCTTTTATTTCAATAACCCATTACAGAGTTCACCTAGCTGGTTCTGTATAAATGAATATACTTATGGAATACAAAAATAATTGTCTTGATATTGCTTTAGAACGCGTATTTTCTCGTTTCACAGTCGACTCAACCCTCGTGTGCCATAATATCTGTTAAAGGACCTAAGTTCCATTCATAATACTGAGCGGATATTGTTAGCTTCTTAGATTTACAGTCGTGAGGGGCACATTAGCAAACATGCCATTTGTGCACTTATAATGCCATAAATGGCAGCGTTAAAATAAGGCAATGGTTGTGTATTTAAAGCAACAAAGAAGTAATTAAAAAAGGAAGATACTTATTGTACCTAGTCATTTATTTTCATCTGTCACCTTACAATAATAATTAAATTGTAAATTTCCTGGTATTTGTTCAATTTAAACTCATAGTAATTATCAAAATTATTTTTTTCGTTTTTAACGAATTTAAAACGCAAAAAAACAAAAAAGTAATTTTTAACATCTTTTAGAGCATAAAATCTATTTATATCTAAGGTAAAAAAAACTGCCACTTGAACGGTAATAAAATAATTCCATGTAGGTATAAATTTATAGCATAGGTGTAACTAACCTACGAGATCAAATCAACACGTTATATCCTGCTATATTAAATTCTAAAAGAACAAAGAACATAAATCAAATAGTTTATTATACCTGAAAAATATAAAACCCACATGAGCGACAAAAAATAACTTTTACATGACCTACATGTAGGTGAACGGTGGACAGACAAAACAAAATAAGTGTTTGATAATATGACATAGCGTATGTAAACGACCGTCCGGCGGCAACGCAACTTGCAGTATCAGTCATTGTCTGTTATAGGTGTTTTAAGCTATGTCAGCGGGTCATTGACTCACTCCCAATCACTATGACATCAGCTTCACTACTTAGGATTACAAAATGCTTACTCTCACTCACGTAACAGTTAGGCTTTACGGTAAGAGTTTCAATAAATTTTGTAACCTCATTATAAGTTGCCAACGCCATTGTGAAGAGATGACACGTGACTTTCATATTCGTCTGCATATTATTGTGGTTTTTATCAGCGGTTCTTTAATGACAGTGACGGGAAGCATCGTTGATTAGCGTTGTGTAACGCACGACCAAACAATTATATGAAAGAAATGCGCATGACTAATTATGCAAATTGTAAAGGCCATCCTATATTAATTTCGCATATAATCTAATTAAATAAAGCTTTTTGTTACTCGTTTTGCAGCGGCCAGGCGGTAGACTACAGAGTAGGGATCATGCGGTTTCTATAGAAAGTTTATATTTTTGCAGATACCTATTTTTTTTTAAGTAAAAAGCCGCCCAGTTCCCAGAAGAGGATGAACTGTTATATTAGGCTTACCGGTCTTAAGGCTAAACAAAATATAATATATTGTGAGGGAATTTTCAACTTGTCCATAATGTTGGACGTCTCATGCCCTATATAAATTCGCAATTTTAATGTTCTGCAAGAGAAACAAAAGATAAATCACTGACATCGCATACGAAATTTTCAAATAAACTAATACACACTTGGATCAGCTAGGATAAATCGTTGATTTCAAAGACACTTGTAGTATGATAGGGCAAACAACTTACTGAACAATTTAATTCTGTAAGACCCAAACTATAAAATTACAAGCCTTATTATTGCAGTCACTTGAGGTACGCGACTCCGCAAAGTGATTGATCACCCAAATCCGCTAAAAAAAATTACTGTCATTAATAAAAAGAAGAGTTGTATGTTTATGCGGTTTTAGCCTATGGCCATTCTGGTTTCAACCATAATCATGGTTTAAAAGTAATCAATCCATTCTCTTTGTGAATGTTTACAAATTATGTCTTCAATGACTTGTAAAAATCTCACGACTCTTACTCGACCAAATATTGTGAAACATTTTAAACGCCGCAACAAACGATAATATGCGTATACTTTCAAATCATTATTAATCTATCTTCTTCACAAACATAAATGTCATTTGATTAGTGTAATTTTGTTTATATAACATTTATTTGGGGATCTGTAGCCATTTTACTTCGAAATTACAAACTCGCAATCGTAATAAACCTATACTTATAATTGAATAATAAAAAGTATTACACCTACGATTTTTGTCTATTATGTTAATTCTCTGTAACTCATCTACTCTGTGAAATATTAACTGTAATCATTGGAGGAAGCTGAACAAAGTACTATTAAAAACCGTAGACCTACGCACCTGTCCGTTCCATGTATACTCTTCCATATGCTAATTCATTTGCACCGGTTTTGGTTGCAACATTCACCCGCCAACAACACGCTATAAACATTTGTATATAGAAAGCAATAATAGCTCATCACATACCTACCGATGTAGGTAAAAGACTTATCCTTGAAATATTGATTATTTTGCAACATAAAGAACGGTCCACCTAATCTAGAAATATAGGTAAGCGTGATTGTCTATCGCGACCTCTGCTTGATCGATTAATATGTTAATTTACATTATTTATTGGGCAATATTAGACTTCATACCTCGACGCTAATACGATTTGATGCATTTTGGAAACAAATATAAAATATATTTAAGCTTGTTTCATAATTTGTTAAATCTTAACACATTGGTTATAAAAAAGGATGAATTCTTAGTATAACGGGCAAAATTCACCCCTGGTCGCATCGCTATGTCCTGGTTTGGAAACCCAACTCAGGTTATGATTTGTCTGGATCTTTCTAACACAATTTGCCCCAAAGGTAACAGGGAAGTTAGGGTTGGCTGGGCAGCTCAGCTTAATCCGTTTCACATCGAAGCAATATAAGGGCAGGCATTAGATGAAGAAGGCCCATAATTCGCCTACACATTATACTTCCTACATTATTCCTTTCTTATAATTATAATTGATCCCAAACTCTCATTGACGATTAGGACAAATAATATTTTCAAAATCAGTTTGATTGCGTGTGTATTTACGGATATATTTAACGCTATCTAATACATTTCAGGAATAAGCAAAAGTTTGACAAATCTGTTCGTAGAACCGCTAATTTTACACTTACTGGTGTAACGGTACATACGGTAAGTAAATAAGTATAAAGTTTCGCATTAAGCCTTCCCCATCCATGAAGCATAGGACTCCGTTGAGAGAAAAATCAATTATTTTGCTCAATTCTCCATCGTTTACGTTATTAATATGTATGATGTCTTTCTTAGATAACCTTCGTGGTACAGAGGGCAATGAGCTGGTTATGATCGGAAAGCTGCGAATTCAATTCTTGATCCGCAAATATATTTTGTTGATGGTTTATACGTTATGTAACCAAAATTATCCTATAATTCACAACTTCCACAACATGATTTGAATCTCAGTATAGAGTCAGAACTATGTGTATATTCACAAGAGCAAATTCCAAAATACATAACATACATACATAACATCACGTATTTTATCCCCGAAGGGGTATGCAGAGGCGCAACTAGGGCACCCACTTTTCGCCAAGTATGTTCCGTCCCATGATGTGATAGGGGGCGAGCCTATCGCCATATCGGGCACAAATTCCAGACTCCGGGCTGATACTGAGCAGAAAAACCCAAATATCACTTTGCCCGACCCGGGATTCGAACCCAGGACCTCAGAGCGCTATTGTACCGGACGTGCAATACAACTACGCCACCGAGGCAGTCCAAAATAAACAAATTTATTAGCGCTATTAAAAATCTATTGCTTAATTTGAATACATAGAGACCTAATACCCCACAAAATAGTAATACAAACAGTTATCAAACTGCAGCACAGTTTACGTAACGTTGATCCACATAACGTCGGGTGCTGACTGCTGAGTAGTGAGCGTGTCATTGTCATGCGAAGCGCGCTCGGCTGCCGCGCCGGCTGGACTTGCGACAGGCGATGCGATGTGTAGGCAGATTCGTCTCACAATCACGCGACAAGCTTCCATATTTACTTATCCAGTGCCAACTTACCGGTTTCACGCGAGTGGGCCGCTACTGGTTCTTTTTCGTATGTTAATATGACCAGTATCTATTACTGTCATGATTTGTATTATATTCATTCGAGTTTTTAAAAGTATTTGTTTGCCTACATGATAAAGCTATTGTAAAGACATTTCTTGTTAATCTAGTTATTAAATGAAGTCGATTATAAAAGTTGAATTTATTTTTTTTACCTAAACTTTGTAAATTATACACGTGAACACGTTTATATCTAAAGAATATCCAAATAAAAATTTGGCATCTACTAAATTCGGAAAAAATATTCTTTTCAAAATATATAACGTTATGTATACAGCCATTGGCTTTAAATAAAGCAATTATTGTAAAACAGTGGCCGAATACAAACTGTAAACATATTTATTTTCCAAAATTTTGTATAGGTATAGCTTGCGAAGCACATACATAGAATACTCATTTTGTAGGTCAGGGCTTAAAGCATTTGTTTTGTTACCCCTGAAAGAATGACTGTGGATAAAGTAAAGAACTAATAAAAATAAATAGATTCGACAAAAACCATAAATATGGTTTATGGCATATATATATTTATTTAACACAAAACATGATTGTACCGTAAAAATAGTGTATTTCTACATTCGCGACAAGTTACATGCTCGCTTTTTAGAATAATGTACCTATATTCGACTAACGTCCAGTAATTTAATAATATCTAGACATAATTTAAATACCTAATGCCATTCTATGGCGGAGATATAAAATTCAACAATAAAAGTAAAAGAGCGCACGCGACCTTGTGCCAAAGTGGTTTGTTCCGGGTCCGCTCCTCCACCCGACCAGTCGCCGAGACTTTGAGCCCACACTATAATCTCTGCACAAATGCGTCGCGTGCATTTAAGATGCAATCAAATATAGACAACTGTGGACATGGATTTTTTAATTTTATTATCATAACTGTCAATACTAATTTTTGTCATATATTTTTACAATAATATTTAAGAGCACCTAAAATATAATTACGCAATATTTAAAAAATAAGGGTGAGGCTATGTAATTTTTTAAAACATACTTTCTCTATGATCCTGTTTTTTTGTATGCACTGGGTTTGCTTGTGACAGAATTATATTCTGGGCTGATCGCTTACCCGCAACATTAATGCAGAGCTGACATACGCGTTATGCTTCGGAACAAAGAATAAAAAAAACTCTAAAGACATTTGTAAACAAGCTTTACCCATCCAATAGACCGGTCGACTGAAAGTGTAAAATTTTTATTGATTTTAATTTCTTCCTACATCTATCTATATTAATCAGGACTAATTTTTCAATTATTACTATAATGTAATAAGTTAGCGAATTTCTAATAAGTAACTATTCTCTATAGAACGGTATGAATGTATCGAAATTAAACAATATTAATTTAGACTGAAACACGTAACATATTGAAAGACCTTCTACACTTTTACTGATTTTCTTATCACCTTAACTTGTGAAAGAACAGTTGTCGCAAAAAGTTGTATGACGTTTTTTAAGAATTTCGATTATTTTCTTGGTTTTTGGTTAATTTTTTGGGAAATTAAACAACTTTCCTAAAAAATTTACCAGGCTAACCCGTGAACTGAGACAGCGCCATTAGGCTTTAAACATTGAAATAGGAAATAAAGTTGAACAATATTTACCAATTATCAGTACTTTAAATTCAATTTTTAAATCGATGTATCAAAGTGCTTAAAATCTCACACATTAGACATTTGAGTTCTATGGTGGTTATATAGTACAATATGTCGATAAAATATTACAATATATACATACGCACAAATCAATGATCCATGTCATGATTGGGTCCCAGATCATATTATTGTTTGGAAGAACAGCATGTAAAAGATTTTTTAAATAGCTTATACAATTTCATTACTACAAATATAAAAAAATTAAATACAAAATGTGTAATAATAATTACTTTATAAAAAAAATTACAACACATCAATAATTATCTTTATTATTTTTTGTTTTAACATGCACATGATTATATTATGATTAGGTAAATAGCTATACACCTGATATTATTTCCACTATAACAAAAAATACATTTAAGGCTATTTTATGCTTAATATTAAATTTATATATGTATTATGTAATGATAAAATAAACTCATGAAGTAGTGCTAAAATAATTTATTGAGTTTCAGCATGTTTTTTATAATGAATTAAATAATGAATAAGGCAATCACGTGTTATTTAATGCATCTATTAATGATGACGAAGTAAATTACAATATCAATTTAAGCAAAAGCTGAGATTAACATACGGACTCGGCGGTTTCACCTATCACAATTTCTTTGGAATAAACAAATTTTACTACTTATTCGTTAACGATTGACTTGTCTCCTTCAGACGCAACTACAGCAGTGTCTAAGTGTGCTTCTCCATCTTCGACTTTGCTAATGTCACTGTTGTTAGTATCCTCTGCGTGTACAAGAACCTCACGACCTGCGTCATTATTTTCCATACTTTGTTTTTCTTCATGACATTCTTTGTTACTAGCACAATTAGGATCGTCGGTTGTGGAAATTGTCTCGTCAGTTTCCAGTACAATTTGCGATCCAAGACTAGGTACTTCAATAGATATTGTCTCATTTTCACATTCTTTTGTCGACTCCGCCACTTTGTTCTCTTCAAGTGGACGAAATATTTCTTGTAACGATGACACTTTCTTCTCTGTTGGAATTATCCTATTTAAATATACTAAAATATCAGAAAGTGACACAATTCCTATTAACTTATTTTCTTTATTATTATTTACTAACAACAATCGATGACTTTCAGTTCTAACTATTACTTCTAAGGCCTCGTATAAAGTAATACTTGAACGACATTTTTGTAACTTTTCTTCCCAGTCTTTCTTTTTATTTCTTACTTCACCTATCGTCAAAGACAAATTCGAATATAATTTTTCGCTCACTAAATTCAAGACTTCATATTTCGCATACACGTCTATCAGCGCGCCATTGTCATCTAAAACTGGTAAAGCGGATATATCCTTATCTAAAAGAAGCTGAAACGCTGATTTTATACTAACGCTTTCAGTAACAAAAGCGATATCTTCATACGTCCCGATTTTTAATTCGACTAGGGTTTTATGAAAAAACGTTAATTCGGGAAATTCATTGAGGTAAACAAAAAGAAACCTCAAAATTCTTTTATGGGATAATATGTATAGGACGTCGCCCGATATTGGATCAATCATTAATAACCGATGTACCCTATTCTTATTAAGCAAATTTATAGCATCGTGCAATGACTGATCTGGACCTACACTGCATAATGGTTTACGATTTGGTCTTAATATTTTCCTCCAATTGTGAAGGGTATGCTTTTCTAATTCTTCAACTGGTAAATTTTCTTTATCAAGGTGAAGAAGTATTCTTATGAAGTCTGTGACAGTTATCATCCCAACAAGGAGTTTTTTGCCAGCGTCCCAAAGTGGCGCAGATCTTATACCATGTGATATCAGCGTAGAAAATGTTTTCCTCACAAAAAACTGCGTATCAAATATAATAACCTTAGCTGATTTTGGTAAAATCTCATAACACTTATGGTACTTGAAAAAATTTAGTAATAGCCTGGTCTTATCTCGTCCTCCAATAGATATTTGAACAATAGATAAATAAGGATCATATTTAGGTAGTCCTCGGACTTCTCGAAACAATTGTTTAGCTTGTATTGGATCAAGAGAAGCGTAAGAATTTTTATGATAAGTTGGCGACGTCGTTTCAATAGATGAACGACGAATCTGTTTTGCATTTTTCTTTTTGATGGGATCAACCGGCGACTGATTATTTTCTGTATGTGGTTTACTGCGAAATATATCCATCACTCTCGTAATTGGGCTGTATTTTCGCGATGAAGCCCCAGTCACAGTATGGTAATATTTTTTATGAGAATCTTTAGATTCCGTGATATTCTGATCATCTTTTGGAGTATCTTGGCTCTCTGTTGTTTTAGACTGAGGTTTTGATGATGAGTATTTTTTAGCATCACTTTTCCTGCGTAATCGGAAAATATCAAATATTGAGCTTCGCGGACTAGATGAGGTACCGTGAAATGTCTCATATTCTTTTGCGCTAGAAGAATCTCTATCAGCACTCGAAGGTCTTGGAGTATCAGCAGATCGATCTTTAAATATTGACCTCACGTGTGGCCTGTGAGATTCAACTCCGCGCGTTCCAAAATGCACCGTATGAACATTATTTTCAGCAGTGTCATTACTGGCAGGAACTTTTTCTTCGGACGTAGTTAAAGTGGTAACGACAAACCTTTTGCGCTCTCCTACCACCGTCTGATTTTCTTTTTGCGTTTCAGATTGATTCTTTTTCTTTTTGTGTTTATGTTTAGATTTGCCATGTTTGCCGGGTGACTCTGTTGTAGTAGCACCTTCATTTTCTAATATCGGATCCATAACAGATTACGTCCTTAAAAGACGCCTTATCCTTTTATTGTAGACCATAATCCGGAATCACCAGTGAAGATACCTGTAATGAAAGAAATGAAAAAATTATTATCTTTATATAAAAAAGAACGGTTACATTTCCGAAACTATGAAATTATTATATTAAATTATTTTTGATTAATTAAGGTGGCTAAAAAGATTGATAATATTATATATGCCCTCAAAATTGCTAAAGTAATAATTTATCTAACAGTAAATACAAGTTGTTCTTAGTAAGTACTTATTCCTCCATAATTAGGTAACAAAAAAATCTTCTCTATTCCCCTTCCTAAAGTCACAACCATAACATATATGGTAATGATATCATATATTTTATAATAAGCATAACAATGTTCAGCTATATTACTATAAAATAATATTAAAATAATGCAAATATTATAAGTAGATAATATTGCGTTAATTGTAACATTAACCATACATTTATGTCACGGATTATCGGTATTGTTGCTAAGCAACGCATTGCACCAATTCAATGCGCCAATTTTACCGAACGAATGCATTTGTCATTGCGTAATATTGTCAGTACGACGAAGCTATGATATTTACAGCCGGTAATAAACAAATAATATGAAACACGCCACCTCAAAACACACAACATGCTAAAACGTATGGACTACGGAGTAAGGAAGTATCTATTGTGCCGCAAAAGTGCGCGTATATTCACTACCATTTTCCTAATCAATACTTCTGACATACAAAAGAGCAGTGTTGTTTTAAACAATTGTTCGTACCTGGATGGATATGATGAACATTGTAGAGCGTTATTTACACTTTATACGTATTGTGTGCTGCCATTAAAAACTACTAAAATGAATAAACCACTATTTTTTAAGGACGCGCGCGCTATTCGCGCTGATAACACGGGACGCCATGTTGACTGTCAAAATTACGGGAGGGGTCGAAGTGCGACATCTGTCGGTGAATGAACTGCATGCGAAGGGACGCAGCTAAAACAAACGGGGTTCCAAACGCGTGACAGATAACACGTCTGCTTAAAAGTTTTGTGGGAAAATTGTAAGATGTCATAATCGTAGATTTATGGTACAACTGTTTGTTTAAATCACTTTTTTATCTAACGAGTTATAATAGTATTATTACGTTTAATTGGGATAAGGAAAATTCAGTTTTACACAGTTGGAGGCCATGAAAGTTACGTAATTATTATGTTTAACAATTTTAACCCCACACTTCTAAAATTTCCTTTATTTTAAGGATATATTTAATCGCTATTGGTACTTGTAAATCCCCAAATTTTTTTTCCTACAAATATTTTGAAAACAATATATAAATTAAAACCAGCCAGATGTCCGCCAAGTCTGCCTTTTCCATACTTTTTGTATCTGACCAAACAATATTAATTTTACACTTCACACAAAAACGCTCATTATAATACATATAGAGTCGCTATAAGAAAGCATTTGAGTGCTGTAGGCACATCAAAGGCATGACAAAAGTTATAGAATCTACATATTATTAAGGAATACTTTTTGTATATAAAACTCATGCTCTGCTGAATATAGACTGTATCATCGGCCGACACATTCCACTAGCCATTTTTCCGCTCATCGGGAACTCGCGCTTAGTGAATTTGGACTAAAATATCGTTCAATAAAGATCAGATTCATCTTCTTTACAACTAAATGGCATAATTAGGAAATGCTTTCTTTCTCATTACCTAAGCCTGCAAAAATAAGAGCACTACATAGAAATTGGCATTATTTAGGACTACTGGGCTCTGCATAGCTGTCCTTGATGATTTGATTTGATGACATTAGATGTTAACACTCATAATGCCCAATACTGAAACTTTCTAGAATAATTTAGAAACCGCAGTGCAACAATGCCTAAGAATATGTTTTTGATTGATCTAATTTAAAAAAATATAAGTGTTTTTTTTACGTCACATGAGTTACAATCCACTCATTAGAAAACTTGTAGACGTTTGTAACTCTCACATAAAAACAAAACAATGCTTAATATCAAAATGTTTCTTGGAAGTAAAAATATACAAATATATTTATACCTGACAGGCTCTAGCATATGAAACTCTCCCAGCTAATAAATCCAACAATACAATGGATTACCAATTGAACCGAATCACATGCTTCTGAATATCGTTCATAATTTTTGTCTTCCGATGGAATGACGCCACCGGCGCGGTATCTAAATTTAGCAAATATCTTTTGTAAATATTACGCATGCGCGTAAAACGATAACGTAATTCTCCGTCATGAATGGGTGACGTCACCGATGGGAGAGCGAGGGGCGAACGGTGACGTCGCCGATCAGAGAGCGAGGGGCGAACGGTGACGTAGTAAGAGGGGTTGAAGGGGGGACGGTGCCTCGATCAATACTGACGTTGATAATAATAATATACGTCCAGTTCAGTGACGCTCGACTAATGTCGGCACGGGAGTAGAAACAAACAGCCTTTCAATAAACTACGGGTCGGTAGATCACGTGCTTATACCCAGTTGCACTATTCCATTTATTACACGGGTCACATGGGTTCAGCATAGTTTAATATAGGTGATATACTATAACATATTCATTTTTCCATACGCCCAAACAAATGAATCATGTCAGTGGATGGTATCTTGCGTTTATTTACGTTTCAATGAAAACTTAGTCTTATTATAGTTCGTAACTATAACAAAGAACATTTGAGCATAATCTCTGGATACTTTTTGTATACATTAATTAATTACTTTGATCACGTAATTTTACTCAAACTCGTTGCAAATATCGTAATCATAAGTATAACCTCGATAAACAATCTAAATTAGTTGGTAAAGTATATTTTTCTTGATGTAGATCGCAATCAATATTCTTGATTAGATTATTCGAACTATTAAACATTTCTGTAATATGTATTACGGAAATTTCGCTTGTCTCCCCAAGGTCCTAGTATACAACTCTAAATGTTATTTGCATACTGACAATTTGCCAAAGACATTTTAAGAAATTGATGATCAGACAATTTACAATCATGGTTAGGCACAGATAATTCTCACTAAAAGCTATCACAGGCTATGCGAAACTGCTGTAGATGGACAAAAAATGCTTATTGGCCGTGTTTTTGTGACGCGACCGCGTATTTAAGGAAAATACTGATATAATATTATTTAGATACAGTTCCATATTATCCATCCATCCATATCTATATTATATTATTCCATGTACTACGTTTAAGTCTCACTGTCCGTTTATAATTTACAATATCAGTTTTAATAATTCAATTATTTTTAATGTTAACGTGATGTAAGAAAGTTTTTGACCATTTAATGAGATTCTCCGTATGCAAGAGCTCTCATGGGTAACCTACCACTTCATTATATATTTCTATCACCAAGCCACAGTTTACAAGGACTGTTAAGACATTATAGCGACAGAGAGCGCGTCATTCAGTCGATTAATAAAAAAATGCTACACAATCAAATTGTATAATGAAGTAGTTTGGTTGGGATGGTAACCCTTTGAGTTCATAGAAGTGATTGCGAAAAAGTAGGTAATACATAACCAATACATCTCATGTAGTGATGTAATTAATGGTTAACAGATATAACTTTTAATTTCAAGTAATACGTGACACCAGAAACTACTTTATAAAATATGCTAATATAGAATCCATGGCAATATAGTCATGCAAAAACATAGATACTTATTTTTCATAAAAATATTTTTAATAAACGGAAAAAGATGGTCTTAAACTAGCACAAGGTAACAAACAGGTTCTGTTCTTTCAGGTGTAATGTTATAAAATTATATTTGCGGTAGCGCTTTATATAACCATTAAAATAATGTATAAAGATGTAAACGTCGGACGGCTTTGTTTATTATATATTAAAATTAATTATAAAATTTCATGATCTGATGTTTTATATGAATTTATCCAATACTCTAACTCTCAGAGTATAACTAAAATATAATCGAAATAGCTTTAAGTAATTGAAAAAATCTCATTTTGGTTACGTGCATTATTTATTGGATCAAACTCCGTTAGATTTTAGTGGCGGCAACGTAATCAGGCGGAAAGAGGTGAATATATTATAAGCCAATTTGTTATGTATTGACTACTCATTAACATAATAACTACTTGAACATCTCAGTTACCTTAGCTATTACATATAATTAGTTGTGCTAAAGTTAATAACATGCACGACGAATGGAAATAATATAAACAAATAAACAAACCAGTGACTTTCTTAACTTAGTTATCAAATTTCTGCTACGATAAGACGTACATTGTGAACGCGCCGGCAAAATCTCTTTAAAACTGAGACGATAAAGTGTTTTCGGCTTGTTATCAAGTGGCCATTATGTCACTAGTAAATCTAATATAATCCTAAAAACTCATGCCAGTGATAATGCCTGTTAACAAGAACCTACTTACGTATAATGGTGGGTTTTCAAGTGATTATTCTCGAATGAGATAATATTAAGAGACTATTTCCACTTTTTATATGAAGATAAACCCATAAATATTAAATACATTAATTACGTAACTAACATAAGGGAAATAGCATGTAAAGAATCTAAAATTAATTGTAGATTATCAGCAATAAAACAGGCTAAACTTAATGACAAGTTAATAATTATTATAATATTGATGCAAAATTATCTATTATTCTATACAAATGATTATGAAGCTTAACGGCAACCACACACGCTCCGTATGATCGATCATTTAGAATTGTACAGTTCAATTCGTACCAAGAATTTGGTCTGTGTTGCAAACCTATTCAACTTAGATCGTTCATTACTGCAAGGAACAGATAGAAAATTTTAATTAATTCCTATACATCAATTGATAATAGTTTAATCAGAATTGGGTTGCCACTTGATTTTAAATCCGTTCATTTAAGTACTGCCTATTTTTAAGGCCATTTCAAGAATTATTGGAATCTGTTTCGTAGAAGTTCAACTGAAATCAAAAGAAACCAAAATATATGAATTATCCTTTTGTTGCATGAATAGACATTAAGGGAAAAATTTAAGAAAGGTCTTTGTACTACAATGGTGGAATCCAAGTATTTTTTTAAATTATTCGGAAGATCATTAATTGACCTGGGTCTAAGATTTTTGATTGTCGCGTCAGACTCAAAAATACCCTGTACGTCTTCCGATCTACAACTTTTGCTCAAAGATCGAAAACGCTTCCTTATTTATTTATTTTTTGCGGTATTCATGGACATTAACCATCATTTACGATCTGATAAATACATACGCTGGATGACTGGCTTCCACCGTAAAAAGGCATCCTGACAAAAAATCCTGTGTGTTTTGCTAATATGAATGGCGATCTTGAAGGGAAAGTAGGCAAAGCACATATTCGTTCCGTTAAAAATACAAGTACAGAACGTGTAGAGCAATTGTATATCTTACCAGAATAAAAGTATAGTTCTTTCGGTTGCCGCTAATCAAAGCACGCAGCAATTTACGTAGACTGTAAATTTAAGATATGTAAGAAATTGTAGTGGAAAATTCACGGATAAAGCCCGGTAAACTCGACGTCATATTTGCTGTTTAGCAAAATGTAACGTATGCCATACACACTAAATATGTTTTTCAATACTCTATAGGTCCTGTAGTAGGTCAGTGCTCTTGTGGTGCTGCATGCATAAACGATGGTGATCATTAGGCATGAAAACAAAACAAGATTTTTTAACGTAACTACTGTCTATTGCACGACCTTGCAATTTCACTGTCAGCATCAAGAAATTTCCACCTAGTAAAACCTTTTTAAAGCAATCATTTCATCACGCTATTACTTGTGACATTAAAATTAATGGAGTTCTGAATCTATCTACTTAGTACAAAAAACAATTTAGTTCCTATCTATCTCCGTACCTTCGTGGTCTTAAAACATATACTACGTTATATCCAAAGGTTTGGACTGTAAAGTGGAACTTGGAAGGTCCAGCGTATCCACGTACGATACACGACATGATATATTTAGTGTGATTATTAAACACGATTTAACATGAGTTAGGTAAAGTTCGGAGTCATGATAATAATACCTATTTTATGCGTTAATTGGTATCTTAATAGTCTTAAAACGTCATAAGTAAATAGCCGTTACAAAAAAAGTTTTAATCTAATAGTGTTTTAATGATTAAATACTTGGTACAGTAAGGTATTATATTTTAATTGTACTTGACTGGGCTTAATGGGTTATATATATTAATTAAATTGCACATAATATGCTGAAAGATTGCCTTATCACATTGCATTGCATTAATGCCGTAGATAAATAAATAAAAATAACTACTATATTACGGTAACTACGGTAATGTTTTAACCACTTATCAGTATAAACATAGAGGACGAAATATATTGTTCCCGTAGTTACGTATTCTTCTAGTTTAAACTTATTTCTCATACATATTTATCTCCCCAACTACTTAATATAGGTACACTTACTCTAAATTACGTATTTTAAATGAGTCCTTGAGTACTCCCTGTCAACATTGTAAAATTAGACGTATAAAACTCTCTAAGACTAGTTTCATTCAATGTTTACACTGCCAGATACACATAGTGTGCTTATTATCAATGTATTTATAACTTTTATCATTTGAATAAACTAGTTTTTTTTTTTAAGTATTATAGTAATATGTATAGATAGATATATAATAATATAATAAACTACACAAAAATTATGATTTAAATCTTTGTTCTTGAACAAATACGTACCTACCTAATGAATAAACTAACTCAAGGTTTATACTCATCGAAACATCTCGCCAAACAATTGGTGATGTGCCAGAACAACTCATGACTATCAGCTGAAACCCATGTGATAAACCGAAGCAAACAACAACCAATAGTGGCTACCTATCGATATCTGAATATACATATTTGGTGTTTGGATCTTTCAACATAACCTCAAAATGTTACATCGTACAACGTATATTATTAGCGGATATTCATTTATTAATCACGATCTGGGTTTAATTAGTCATTATAGATAGCATACTCACAACGGGTATCATTACGCCGAACTCCCCTAGCACTGACTATTTATGAACACTTCACACACACTCACACACGCAACGTGCATAATGCACTCAGTATCAGCGGACAGTTTCACAGGCGTCGTGACCGCGTTAAACTAAACACAGGTATTTCACTGGTCTATTATATGGTCATGTAACTCGGGCATCTGGTTGAGAATTGATGAAGCTATTGTTTTTCCAGAGACCGCCATGCCCAATTAGTATAATTTACAACAGAGCCACAGTGTGTTCCAATAACACGCTGACGGCATCGAACAAGCGAGTCGCGTTCACGTTATGGAATTCACTCACGGGCGCGGGCCGCCGCGCCGCGCTGATGCCGTTGCGTTCGCGCACCGATATGAGCACGCACACACGCGCGCCCCCTCGTAAACATAACCACACACACCGAAGCAACACATTAAATATAGATGATGCTACGGGCTGACTAAGCTAATACAGATTAATTGTTATTTCACTATCTGTATGTACTGACTATTTGTATCAATATTTGATCTTATTTCTGCAAAAGTGATATTGGCAAATTTAATGCCATAAATATATTTTTAGGAAAATTGAGATGTTGTAATCAGTATTCAATTAAAAATTATATCGCCTTGTACATACTATCCGCACCCACATGTTCTCAGTATTTACTCATTCAAATGAAGAGGCTGCTTTCATAGTTGCCACTCATAAACACTTCGGAGTGCAATTATCCATGGGCGTCAATGTTCTTAGCGATTTGTAAATTGTCCGCGTAGTCTAGATATAACATTTTACATAATACTTATAATATCTTATTTTCAAGTATTTAACTTTTTTCTAACTGTTAGTCTTTTAAAGTAATTTTTATTTTTAATTTAACATTTATAATGGAAAATATATACGATACCTTAAAAATAGCGTAATTAGAATTTTTTATTGCTTCTTGTTTTTCTTCCACCTGCCTTTAACGCAGGGTCGACTCGATGTTCTTTTTCAAACATGTTTCACAAACAATTTAGCTTATATTTTACGTCCGGCGTTCTGCTTGACGTAAACCGCTAACCTAATCTCACATAGGAATCAAACCCAGGACCACCTAATCCACATCTCAGTATACCTAATAAATCGATATAATCAATGGTAATAAAATGCTTAACACTGATTTATAAAAATAAATGATAGATATAGATGATAGATGACACTCTGATGAAACCGATGGCTTCGTAGGTCTAAGTGTAACACACTAGTTTCAAATGTATTATGTAACATAGACGATCACTAATAAATAAGTTTTAAATTTGTCATTCCATAAGACAGTTTAGTTCTATACCACAGCAGTAAAGCCAACAGCTACCTAAATACGAATGGATTTTTAAGATGGGGTAGCAACGGCAGCTAGCTTAACCGCGTTAGCTACCAGAAAATATATTAAAGGACTGTCTATTATTTTTACACTACATTTGGTGATTTACATATTTTGAAAAATATGGACTGTCAGCAAGAAAATGGGAAAAAAAATTATGCTTCTCAATCCTGTTGCTTATAAGGATCACAAACTCTATGGGAACATTAGGGATTTGACTACTTTTAAGGTCAATTGCAAAACATCGTTCTCCATACATTTTGTAACAAATGCGACACTAATTATTTTTTAAAGATACCGTACTAACTTAAAAATTGGTATGTAAGTAGGTATCTACTTATTTCATAAAGAGCACCTTGCGAAGTGCAGTCATCGAAGTAAAATATCATATCCAACAATTCTACGCGCAAAGTCACGAATAAAGATAGAATAGTCTTGTTTAAATTATATATAGATATCGAAAACATGGCATGATTTACTCCTAATATATAAATAATTGTATATTCACAGACATTTGAATTTCATATATTAGATATACTTAAATTCTATTCGAAATGAGATAAATCGTTGACGTTAAATACGTTATACATTTACTATTTCTACCTAATTTAGATTTATAAAAATGTACAACAGCTTGTATTTAGGCCAAAAGATATTAATACACTGCGCAGGCGCTGTTAACATGTCGTGAAATAAATCATCATTAATTGTCATCTGGGTGAAAAGTCCAGTAGATCCGACATAACCATCCTTTCGCTCCTGCGATACTGGAAAGGAATCTATAAGATGGATTTTTCCGGCGAGATAAAAGACGTGGCACGCAATACTTTGTTATTCCAAATTCAGGTGCTTTTACTACCGTATATTGGCCGTCGTAATGCTCATTATCATGCGTGCGGATTTTTCTCGCCTCGACATTCAAATGTATAAAAAGATAAGAAAGACATATCATAAAGGGCTTTGATCCTAATTTTTAATAACACTTATCAACATACACATTTCACTGACTAAATCAGTTCTGCATATTCATTAAAATATAAGAATACGAGTACTTAGAAATTTTTAGACTCTTAACAATCTTTAAGCATAATATAAATTTTAAATAAATATATGATAGACGTTGATTCAAAACGGAGAAAAGCTGTTGTGGTATTTTCCGGTACATAATATTTATTTATAACACAGACACAATAACTGTTATCTTTAGCCGTCGTCACAACATACGTCTTTTATACGGCTAATAAAACAATTGAAAGACTACGGTTCGACCAAATGAAATTGTCCTGGTTTACCTTATGTTATGTTCTATTACCACATCACATCTTTGACAGATGGGCAAGTCTTTTGTCGATGAGTCGACGATGCGACGGCATCGATTATAGGTAAAATTAGAATAACTGGACGCTTGCCCGTTCTGTGAGCAAAATAGTACTGGGG
This sequence comes from Manduca sexta, assembly GCF_014839805.1. NCBI lineage: Eukaryota > Metazoa > Arthropoda > Insecta > Lepidoptera > Sphingidae > Manduca > Manduca sexta. The sequence goes on along the minus strand of NC_051137.1, from coordinate 7,067,003 downwards.
CATGCGACCAATCTTAACAGCCGCAAATACACACATGCACCGCTGTGTATGCGGACACAAAGTGGTAAGTACCAACCCCTGCGCGCAAAGCCATATGCACTGCGTTTTGAAGAGAAAATTAAAAAAAACTGATTCGAACGCTTCATCGGTAAATTTCCACCCTATATTTATTATATTAATAAAATGGAACAAAGAATAAATTACCTTCAGCGTATATCATGACAACGAAAATAATGTGTTTTATTAACTTAATTTACTTAATCCCTTAATGTATTCGTTAAGTATACTTAGGTTTATAATATTCACATTGTTTTAACATTTTTCTCTTTATATTTAACGATTATAGGAACTCTCATATAGGATCAAAAGAGATTACTTTGTTATGGAGTCCACTCTAATTCATTCATACATAAATATTATATATCAATATTGACGTACAAAATATTAACAAATAAACGAGCTATCTATTTTCTTCTCCGTAATTCTAATGCGTCACGCCCCAATGGAAAGTAACCGTAGACGCTTGATTCTAGCTTAAGACTATTTAGGTAAAAAAAAAATGAGATAAGTCAAAATAAAACGTACTTATATCTAACAATATATTGTTATTGGCACTCTAAACAGATTTGTCTATTTGCAAAAGAAGTCGATAAACGCTAGGTTTCTATTTTTACTGCAATACTGAAAAAAGATCGAATTTCTGTTACTTATATCTCACAATATATTTTCAAGTTATTGATGTTAAAAATACACCTCTATTTAAAGGTATCGGTTTTAAAAGAAAACCAAAGGATTATTTTTGGCACCGCCGCGGCTTAAAGGATCCTTTCAAAGTGATACCTACATATTGCCTTCATCTTCTTGCAGAGATTATAAACACCTGCGAGCCTGCATTAAGTTATTAATATAAATATATATAATATACAGTGGCTCATATCGAAATGGTACCCCACACTTAGGGAAAAGATATAAACTTAGAATTAGATTCAGATTGAAAATTACAATTAATAATAATATTTGGCTTGATTGACGTAAAGGTATTAAAAACACTTGTAAATAATAATAAAGAGCTTCAGAATGTTTAGTCAGAACACTAGATCTCCAAACGATTTGAACTTGTCCAGTTTTCTTTATTTTACAACAACTAATAATACTCACTAATAAGAAGTAATAGATTATGCAAAACCATATTACGAGATAAATAAACTGTCAATTATAATGCTAATTAACAACAAATTTCCATATAATACACATATTATTAAATATATCACCAATAATTTACACTTTAAGTAGTCTAGCATCAATAATTAGACGCGCGAAATGATTATTTAAAGTAAACACACCGTTCTGTGTCAGCAATAAGTGATGAACAGCACTCCGAGTGTCCGCGTGTGACGTAGTTTACAATCAATGCGGAAACGTTGCACAGTCTGCGCCGAATGGGAACATAGGATGCGTCTCCGTGGACGACGCGCCGCCGCACGCCCAGTGCCAGCGTCACTCATGCACTTTTATATGAACTAGATTTTACCCGTGACTGTGCATGTCTCGTCTAATCAGAAAACACATTTAGATTTATAAAACTTGTCTTAACTATGAGTGAATAAGTAGAGTAGAGTGAGTAGAGTATGAAGAATAGTATACGATCTCATTGGCCTAGTCGTAGTGTACTAAAGCGATGAAATAATTAGACCCTGAAAAAAAACAAACTTCTGGTGCTCGGGATTAGAATGTATGCCAGTTACAACAATAAGCTCGTCGTCTAACACATCATGGGTTGGATATAAGTTCGGCAAAGTTGGGTTGCACGACTTACGTCGCACCAAAACCCGTCAAGGACATCTATAATTGAATTATGATTGTATACTTGGACTTATTTTATATCTTATATAACCAATAACCAAACAATATTACCTTTTACGATTGTGTTTATTATCTGTATATTAAATTAAATCATCACATTCAGAAGACCAATCTTGTAGAAATAAACTAATTTTGCCATACATATTTTATATGACGATAAAAAATTATGTATTCAAGATAAACGTAAAATATGTTTTACAGAAAATTAAAATAAAACTTTATAGTTTTTTTTAAGTTCTGATTTTTTTATGATTAACTTTAAAGCAAATTTTGTTCAATTTATCAGAGTCGTTCCGACCAGTCAAACTTCCACGCACTATTTCAATGAACAAAACTAAAAAAAAATACAAATACGTGAGTTACTTATAAAATATTATCATGACTATATTCGAAACTATTTTATTTGACTGATTATAAATACTTAAAAGTATCTCTGTATTAAATATGAAACACCCAATCAGTGTAAGATCTTTTGACCTAGACAGAAGTGCTAGAGTCTCTTCCTAGACATACATGTCTTCAACTTGAAAGAGAAGGCTTGACTGGGCCCCATACAGAAAAAAAATATGAAGCGAACATGAAACATGAGCTTAATGCTGTATTTCGTATAATGCGTAAAATTTCTGATGACCCAATCACAACCCTAATCTAATGCCTGTTCATCGACTTCAAGGTTGATAGCACATCTATAAATTACTGACTCAAGTCAGTTTTTCTATTTTCTACTAAACTAGTTGTTGCTCGCGAATTCTAAAATTCAGTTATTTACTACAGAAATAAAATACTGAAATAAATATTAGTCTGTGTTTCCTGGGCATAGTCTATTCCAGTGCCAATTTTTTTCCAAATCAGTTTATCTGTTTCTGCGTTTAGTTCTAACAAACATACAAACTTCCAAACGCCCCAACATTTTCACAAAGTTTTGCACTTATAATATTAGTAAGAAGAATAATAAGATGATCCTGAAAAGTATAAGCTGAATTTTACTTTTTTTCTGGTATCGGTATTGCCGCCTTTTTCATGATTACGCTTGACCTAATCGTACATCCCATTACCTACCACATCTCATATCAAATATAAATCTCACTTAAAGTAGATATTCACCAATTTATTATATCCCTATGGCTATATCGGAAACGTAGTAATACAGGAATATTATAGAGCTTTTTCATCTCATTCATAATAGATGTTAAGTTTTGTAAATGTTGCACACCGTTTCATTTTGATTTTTAAATGATGGAACTGTAAGTAAATGATATTAGAAAGATTTTGTAATAAGTATTTGAAGTTATTGAAAAGCTGTGCAGACAACTGTCAGGAACGGCATGGCGTTCGGTCACAAGCACGGGCGCGGGCGTATGAAAGCTCCGTTCCGTACTAGCGATGCCGTTAGCGCAGGCTCGGGCGGGCGGCCGCGGAGGCCGGCGGGCGGCGGGCGGTCCGTGGGAGGTACCGTTAATGACGTCGCATCCGTGACGTCGCCGTGGTGACGTCAGGCGGCGCGATATAGCCACCAGCCTCGGCGGCGGCGGCCTCAGTAACGCACCGCCCGTTCGCCAGCGCGTACCTGCCTCCGCGCGCCCTCTCGCGATCTACCTACACGCAACTAACTGACTGAGTGAGTGAGTGCGCGTGCAGTGAGTGGAATGTGCTAGACCGCATGAGGATCCTGCTAAGCGAACTGGGTCTCTCCGGCGCGTGCCTCAGTCTGACCCTGGAGCCGCGCGCCACCTCGCTGGAACCCGAAAAGCCTGCGCCAGGTCAGCGCCCGTACAACGATACGCGATCCACTACTTCTGTGTTTATTTTCGCTTTCGTTGTGTAGAACCTCTGGGTGTATTGTAGACTGTGTGGAACTGTCGTGATGATGGCCATCGGCTAGAATGCGAGGTGCGTTGCTGACGCCCTCCAGCCAACACTGCGGCCTTAGACAATTCCAACACAAACGTACGTACCTATTTTTTATTTTATTTATTTTATCATTTTTTACGCTTATTATATTTTACTTACATCCTGATCCTAGATTTTTATTTATTATTTTATTGTGTCAGTTCAACCTTTTTATTGACTATCAAATGATCCGAAACTTAATTTAAATAACTAATAAAACACAAAAAAAATTATCTTTTTCTTAAAATTAACTTGAAACTTAGGAAACGTAAGTTACTATAACATAAAACCTACTTCATAACTACTTACCTTTGTTTCTCAATAAAAATAATCAATAAAAGATTACATTACGATAAAAAGGATATTTTTCTGCTTCGTTCTTCAATGGTACAACATACGGAAAAGTTGAATTACAAGTTTTGCCGCCTAAAAATAGATGTTTTTACAACTAGTGGATAAAGTATATTCAAAAGAATAATTAATTAACAGCATAATACAAAACGATATCGTAAGTACATCACACGGCTTAAAGGAATATTTTGGTGATTGCGCGATAGTTTAATAAGTATTTAGGTAGAACACAAACAAGTAATGGTGAAATACATTTCGACACGACCGCGACCAGTCGAAGATGATCCATGCCGTTTCTACTCTGCATATATTATAGCCGACGAACATATCACTAGTGTCATAATCGTAATATTCCGCCTCTCGTGAATATTTCACACGTGAAAAGTGTTTTTGTGTAGTGTGCAAAATTATCTACGAATTTGTTTCGGGGCATGTTAGGTAATACTGAGTATAAATGTGGGATGTTTATGTGGATCGAGTCCGAAGCCGATGGCATCAGCCGAAACTGCCTGCCGCAGCTATTTGCCCAATCGGTTGTCGCAACCGGCAGACGTTGCACCGGAGATGTGATGTGAGCCTGTGCAAATTGCTGTCGCAAACTCTATACTGCCGTAGTGTGTATCGTTCATTAGATCTGCTATTAGATGCACTTTAATGGTTAAGTTCAATAAGCAAAAAATCGTTTACAACATGTCATAAAAATATTGATTAGATTACAGGTATCGTAAATTAATAGAGAAGTGTAGCTTTGAACTACCTTTCCGGTAAACGGCAACGAACTTTCACTTTTATTCTTGTAGACACAGTATAGATTCATTTCGTTTAATGATACAGAATAGTTTTTCGTACATCTTATTGACAATTAATTTTTATTGCAAGTGAATGTACAAAAATACTTTAAATGAATACTGGCAAGTTAATAACTTATATGTTTAAAGTTTCTCTTATTTTTTATTACAGTTGTGGCAGGTATCGACATAAAAAGTTATTAACAAGTCACAATCTAAATACACAAATATAACTTTTGCTCACGGCGCCGCCTGCGCAAAAGTGCCATTGACCCGTGCGGTTCTTAGAGTAATCCCCGCTTAGCAGATGGTTACAAAACTAAAGGAAACTATACCATAAAGTCAATTATATCTTGAATCTGTATACCCTAAATATCGTAACATAGTAACCATATTATGCGAGAGATCTTTTACTTTTACATATTAAAATATAAATACCTACTAACATTTTTTGTAAGCGGCGCCACCCATGTGCTCGTCATTTTCCTTGTGAAAAAGTAATAAAATGTATCCTTGTTCCCAGAGATTATTCATTTTTTTTTATCGGTTGATTCGTTCAGATTAGAAAATCTGATGAAAGATCATAGAGATTCTGTTAATCGGATTCAGCATCTCGTTTAAAATTATAGTATGCATATGAATATGGAAAACTTAAATGCTTACCAAGTAATCTTAGATATTAATAAGCTGTTGGTACCAATCGTTTGTGTTAGGACATAATCGTTTTCTTCATAAAAGCGAGATTACGTCACGGTATCTAAAAATATTTGCATGAGGGAGGTATGAAAGCGGTTGTAGATAAGGGCGGGCGACGACGTCAGGTGCTACCGGCGGCAGCCGACAGCCGGCAGCCAGTGGCCTCGGCCTCTGCATCGCCCGTGACGTCACTAGCCGCGTTACGTCACGCATCGATCCGCGCGCTCCGTTTCAAGGACGACCTTGCTTGCCGCCCGACCGTCTACAGACTTCCTCTAACTTGGAACCGTATGCATACATAAAAAATATACAACTTTTGTGATCGTCAGCATTAAAAAATATGGGAACATAACATTCATAATAGATAGATATTTAAGGATATTTGACCACTAACGATATCCTTAATAGACAAATCCATAAAATAGCCCAATAAAAATGTAAATAATGACAGTATATCATTTTAATCTGTGTTATGTTGCAAAATGTCACATATTCGCTTAGGTATCTAAATGTCAAGACTTTATGGCTAGCAAGTGAATGACGAGACGCGCAAGTCGCCCTCTTGACGGTGAGCGCCACGCCTGCCCATAAACAGTAGTAACACAATCCAAGACTTAAAGGAAAAAGCTCTACATGTTACCGCACTGCTTTGATCAATCAGCATGTCTAGCACAGATAAGTTAACGATTTTATATTTAACTGGCATTATTTATATTCCATAATATGTGATATAGATAGCCAAATTCAATTAATTTTTCTCACTAATGTTTTATAACTACTGTGAAATCATAATTAAATACGAATCAAGGAACTATTCTCATAATATAATCTTCATAATATTTAATTCGTCTTATTTCCATCAAAAATGAACAATATATGTCTTACATATGTATAAATACGTTAGTTTCGTTATCAATGTCGTAAAATACTTTGTTCATTGTCTACAAATTTAGTCACAAGGAAGTTTCTATACTTATGATATCTAATCAGCCACGGATATTATAAGTTTGGACGTAAAGTTATCTAAACCCTTCAAACTAACAACTATCCTTTTTCCCTATTATATAGTAATCAAGTGCCACTTAACTAAACTGATACTTGTATTCGATGCGATCACCGAATACAAGTATCAGTTTAGTCAATCTGTGGTATTTCATATTTAAAAAATACTTTTCCATGAAAAGAGCGCGAGTGGTCAATAATAGTAGTTGTCAAATAACACCAATTGACTTAAAAATGAATTTAATGTTATGGCTGGTTAGGTGAAAAATGGCTACGCTAGTAAATCTAGAAAAAGAAATACTTAATAGCGGAAATAAGTTTTGTCTGCAACAAATTGTGATGTGACACGTTCCTTGTAGAATGTATAAATTGCTGTATTATAACATAGCTAAACTAATAAAGTTTACACAATAAGACCGCTATGTAAATATAAAGTATAGATAAGACATAAAACAATGTTTGATTACTTAAGTAATCGCCAATATTTGGTTTAAATATACGTGGTGTTGTGTAAAAAATAAATGGCTACTTCATAAAGAAAGTTTAGTTGTTTTAAGTAAGGTTGCGAGTAAATCCAAAGATCCGTTACGAAATTAGGATGGAAATAGGGAGAAACATTCGGGTAGCAACGCCGCGGCGGTGGCGAGGCTGGCGTGACGTCAACAACTGTGACGTCACACGCACGCTTCCTCAGCTCTCCCCTCGCCCCATGTCTAAGCGCTTTCATTTGAAGTATCCTACCGACTACTACCGCAGAATAGAATATACTATTATATGAAATAGTTTTTTTAATATATTTCTATATCTCACTTTGTGATGAATGATTTTTCAATGAATAATATTTATTGTAAAAACTCTTCATTATCTGTCATATATCTCCAATGGACACAAAGTAAAGAAAACTCTATAATAAATGAACTTTAAATAATTCTATCTGCCACGTAGGTTTAGATAATATCTATATTCTGCAAAATAAATGGAAACGTGCAAATATCTACAGGAACAACCAACCCCAATAAGGCTAGATTGGGCCCTGGGCCTTGGGCCATCCCATCTGTTTACAATACCTCAAGAACTCATTTATGAGAGTGTAGTGTTGTAATAAGACTTTTATACACAGTAAAAAAGTATGTAAACTTTTATAAATTATTGTCTAAACACACATAATCAAACAAATACATTATGTCAGACTTTAACTTAACTTAAAGTCATAAAAAGCATTACGAAATAAAGTTATGTCCACGAATAGATGGTTGATCTTGGAATATTTGTTGCATTTTATTGTTTAATTATTCAGGGAACTACGAAAAAACATTTCGTCACCGTATTATGTATACGCGGTTTGCTTACGTAAAACCGTTATGAGTGAAAACGTCACACAATGAAAAAGCTCGTAAACGCGACTCACTTACGTCTGCTTACGTAGTTCTTGTGTTAAGCGTAGTTAATACGTACAAGCACGGTAATCGATAAACCACACAAACACTACCATCTTGCCATCTATCGTTTAAAGTAAGAACGTTTTAGCGGGGTGGAACCGTGCGGTATTGTAAAGTAGAGGGTTTCGGCGCTAAAAGGTTCTTGTGAAATGTTACAAATAGTAGATGGCGTTAGTTAACTTAAAGTAGTAGAGTTTCTTCAACTGTTCGATCGTATAACAATTTTTCTGTCCTTGTTTGTTTATTGAAATTGTTTTTTTAGGAAGAATATTATTATTGTAACAAAGTTTCTGTGTTCTTTTAGTTTAATGTAAAAACTTAGCGTTAGTAAAAATCAATAGGGAAAGCAAATAAAATTTTCAGTATTTCACTCTGATAAATTAAGTTGCTTATTTGTGATCCGTGTTAAAGTGCACCCTGTGGTGCACTGGGGACTAGATAACTGAACAATTACATATTTAATTAGGATCTTATGCATACTTTTAAAAAAATGTTTATTAATTTGTAGATATTTAATTGGGATCTTAAGCACACTTATAAAAATTGTTTATTAATTTGAAATACATGTTACGTCCTGTGCAAAATGCGCATAGTGACTTGTACTGTTTTACATTCCGCACTAAACCGTAAACACATCCTCAACTCTAGTTCTGTTTATCTGTCACGGATACTTTCCTTCAAAGAACATTTATCTGAAACGATTGAGACTTACTTATCTATGACATAATTACGTCTCTCAGTTGTTTGATCCGACTTATTATCCCAAGTGATAGTCGTATATATAGATTACAGATAATTACAATGCCTAACATTCGCTTAAACATAAGAAATAATTATAATTAACTAGTTTTAATTATAATACTCGGTAGATGTTTTAAAAGTATGGTGAATTTTCAATTTTTTATTTCCTGAGGGCATTAAATCTCATCGAGCACGTATACATTATTCAGTTCTTTATTGCATTTTACTTATTATTAAGTATTAATAAAATACAATTTAATTTTAAGGAGAACAATTTATCTAAATAGTCTATATAAAATGCGTACAGGTAAAAGATAAAACCGATGGGCTGTCGGATCGATAAACGTAAGATTCCTTTAATGAAATAAATGAGCACTACGAAGGGATTTTTAGAAAGACGTTCTTAGACGTTAAAATAGTATGAAACTAAGTAACTTCTCAAAATTTACTATCAATTTTGTAAATTCTTTTACTAATAGGTGACTACATTAAACCTGAGTGCTATATAATACTATTTATTTCGAGAATAGGCGTGAACGCGAGGGGAGCCGCGATTAGCTCGTTACTAGTTAAAACATATTGAAAATAAAACATATTGCAATTAATCTTAGAAAACTAGAAAACAGAGCATTTTAAATTTAGAAAACTAGAACACTCAATTGACTACAACTTTGTGCCATTTTAAGAATAATTAAGTTGTCGGCCTAGTAGTTAAATTATTCAAACAAGCTAAATAATTAATAATTTTATATTAATATAAGTAATTGTTATCGTAACTTCACACCAAAGATGTAAAACTATTAGGCCTAAGAATTAAATTAGCCTGGTAGGTTAGCTAGGTTAGGGCTCATGTCCTCGCCGGTGAGGATCGCCACGCGTTCCCCTTTTATTTCCCCCTACTTGCCAGCCGAGCTGGTTACTTCGGTTTGTACCTTGTCTTTTGTATAAATTTTATCCCTAATTTAAAATGTCCATAGTTATATAAGTAATTTTAATAGTTGTTTAGAAATAATTATTATTCTTATTCTTTGTTTTGACGTATCATAAGTGCAACTTTGTTCGCCTACGTGATAATTAAAGTATTTTATTTTTTAATTTAATTAAAAAAATGAAATAATTGTCATTCATTTATAGTCACAGAAGCCTGCCTAAGAGCATTACATTACGTTATCAATACATCTTAACATAATTTGATGAATCTTCTTAGTAATTACCATATTATTGATTAGTTAACTAGATAGATTTACAATCTATTAATACAAATTACTATAACTTCATAGAAATATAGTTGTGTATTATTATCGACCACCTTTATAATGAAATCGCTTTTGTGATTGTGTGAGAAACAAGCCGCTACTAAACATTATCTCCAATACCTGAAACCCAAAGCGTCTAAAACAGTTTATTTATACATAAGTAATTACAAATAGTTTTAAACAACTAATTATGATATGCAATTCGAATAATTAATTCACTTATCAACTAACTGTCTCTTTTTGTTCATTATATTTATAATGTAAGCAGTAATAGTATGCTAAAAGTACTGTTATCAATTTTAAAATACAAGTTGTAAATCTTTTTCATACAATAAAGGGCTGAATATTCGTTATTGAGCCGAAGGAATGCCTAAGAGACGCTATCACAATAAAAGTAAAAAAATATCAGCAGTGTAAAGTCCGCTCCGAGGAGGTATTTTTAATTTTATTACCATTCATATTTTACTTGGAAGTGGTACTGTAGGTAATTGTTTTTAACTTTTGTAACGTTGGCTAATTGTATTGATCATTATTATACGCTATAACTTATTATGAAATTATAACGGTACAGTATTATATTATACAAAGTTATACATATTATGATATTATGTTATAAATATACAGATAAAAAAAAATATGAGTGGTAGCTTTTGCTCGCCACTACTCTTCACGTGAATATTCTTACCCAACGGCCGAACCGTGTGAAGTAAAAATAAATAAAGCATTTAATAATACAATTCAGTAAAATGTAAAATTAAAGATGATTACAACTAATCTTAATTAAATAAAACTCAAGAGCTTGGAAAATAAATTACATCGCGAGTTAACGGTTTAGCAAAGATAACAAAGAGCTTTAAAGCTTAGCTTGCAACTATCCCGTAAATAGCCTTCAGGCAAAATTATCCAACGATAAATTGATTGTAAAAAATATAATGGTTACCCTTAGATATTGCAAAATAATATCTATAATGGATATGTTTTCATTTGTAGAGGCTACGAATACTTTTAAAGTATGAATGTTATAGGTACCCTGCGGAAAACAACTCACTATTTCCACAGGTTAATCTCGTTTGGAGCTAGATCTGTGTACGCGATTGTAAAGTATTTCACACTATGTAAACGTATATATGTATGTGTGGACCTAGTGATGTATAAAAATAATAATTGAGCATAAAAAGCTATATAGAATGTGTTTATGCGACGACCTTCGCGGCGCAGCGGCCTAGGAGCCGCTTGCGACGCAAGAGACGGCATGTTTGACTACATACCATGACAAATATTTATTTAAACTATGGGCGTTTGTATTAAATCTGGATATCTTACGCTTCTAATGAACTTCCTGGTGTGATAATTGATACTAATTTTAGACAAAATTATAACGAGTCAAACTAATTATTTATATGTTATAAAATCGGCCACAAATCTTAACAACTTATAAATAAATCTTAGTTGATTTGATTCCATACATATTAAAACATTTAAAATAATTGTGCGAAGCATTTTATAATTCTTCTTGCGAAGTAACGTCCCTCTTTGCATGGAGTTTTAAAAGTCGAACTAATTTCCAGTAGTGAAATAAACTTGTGTGGTTCATCTGGTATGAACATATTTTTATCTAACATTTATAAAAACATATTTTTTTTATAAAGTTTTATGTCCAAACTATAATTAGCCAGCCTGGAAGGTGAGCTATAGATATTCCTGGGATAAACGGACTCCTCACTCCATGTTTCAAATAATTAATTACAGTTCAAGTTCATTTTTGGATAAGCCCAAAGAATCATCAAAGTGAAAGAATAAAACCCTAGGTGCTTAATGTTAAAATTATTCTAGACTGCACATTACATACCTACTGTAGGTTTTATGCAACTGGTTATTTAAGTAGATTTAGATAAAAAATATATTAAATCACTATCCGACGGTAGATGTTGTTCTATTCTAATTCATAAACGAAAATTGTTGACATTATGTAGGTTAGCTATAATAAAATTCTAAGAACCATTTTAAACAAATTCATTTCAGTTTGCTCATATTATTTCATTGAAGTTATACTTATTTATTAAAAAAAAATGATTATATTCAAACCGGTGAACCGATTTAACTAAAATAGTGTGAAATTAAGATAGCTCTCTAAGGGTAGGGCCTTAGATCACAGACGATATTGATCGATAATATTTAGTCTAGCAACGCCAATTTCCTTTCCACCTTAGGAACGATCACAATAATCATATCGGCAGATGCCACAAAAGGCAGCTAGACATACGTGTTTTACATTTTCGTTGCACATGCTTTGCTAACAGATTTGGTAAGAAGGCATGGAAATCGACAAGAATATAACGGTTCGTACGCTAGGAGTGCTACCATTAAAAGCACGAGTCAAATCAAAGAATAATATCTAAAATAAGACTTATAAATAACTATAAATACTTAGGTACGAAATATTATGTAATGTAAAATTGGAGGCTGTATGTATTTAATTCATTGTAAGAATACATAGAATAATGCTTGTGTCTAGATTCCTTTGTCAAAGAAAAAATTGTAGATTATATGTATAGCTCCTTTGTCAGCATAAATTAATAAATTTGACTTCTTGTTTGCCTTGCCAATCGATTTTTTAATAGAAATTGTCTATACTTAATCTCATCTATAACACTGAGTGATGTATAAATTAAGATATAGTTTTTTAGCTTAAATTAATTTTAATTATTTTAATAAACTCACAACGTTATCCCGGATGTTACAAAGACATAATTATAAAGTTTGCGGCATATTTCGCACAAAATTAAACTCACGCTGGGCAACTTACTTATATTTTTCAAATTTAACAGCTAACTAAATTGTAATCCTTTGACATGAACTCAAGAAAAAAATTTAGGGGTTACACGGGAATGGAACCCAAGTCGACTCTTGTCCTCCAAATCTATTTAGCTGCTAAAGAACCGAGGCGATAACAACAATATTCAATAAATTTGTTTAACCTAAAACATATCATATATTAATTATATTGTAAAATAGAATATGGTGATAATACTTTTTATTCAAAACTTTCAAGGTCAAGGTCATCCTAATTGTTATGTTTATATGATTGTCTGTCTGCCATTAACGTTCTCAATTTTTCGTCTCTTTAAGTGACTTTTTGGACAAAAAAGGAAACTTTCATTAATACTTTAAGTTGATTATGTATTTTTATTTAGACTAATCGTTTAAAAAAATTTGCCTTCTGTTACGTTAAATTTTTTAAGCTTCTATCCCTTTAGAGTTAAGATTAACGAAGGAAGAAGAAACTAATGAAGCTTTACCTATACAGATTTTGGAAACAATGAGCTTTGTTTATATTTATGTTTTATAACTAATTGAAACTTAATAATGATACTAAAAATAAGAATGCTAATTTAATGCATCCAGACATCGTAACTTCAGAACCGAGCCGAACTCCAACATTACCGCGTATAAAAGGATAAAAAGATAAAGCATAACTCTCAGTGTGGACTGGGTAACGGATTCAACATATTTGAAAACGAACTCGATAAATTTAAAGTGCAGGACACATTCTAAACTATATCAAGTCAACAACTTCGTAAGTGCATAGTTGCAATTATTAACGTTTCCCGAACAAGGAACGTAATAGAAATTCCTTTGAAAACAAACAATTTCGTATTGATTGGCTCATGTCACGTATCATTCTGGCCATTCGTGCTATTACCGTTGACACTACGCGTAACGTACCTTGTAACTGTACTCAATGATTGGCTGTTTTTACGGGAGTGCGCAGTGGATCAGGGCGTAACGTAGCACCACATATTGCAAATAAAGAAATACACAGATAATGGTGTTTTTGCTCATGCTCGGGCTCTCTTCAGCGTACGGCTACGATTTTTGGACACAGCCTAATGTAGAGAAATGACATAACACGATGGTTATCTTTTATACATTACTAGTTTTTGCTCGCGGCTCCACCTGCGTGAAAAGTTTACACGAGATAAAAACAACCTATGTCCTTCCCAAGGTCTCAAAATATCTTCATACTTCATTTCAGCGAAATCGATTCAGTTGTTCAGCCGTAAAAGTGTAACATACTGACAGAATTACTTTCACATTTCTATTATAGGTTGTCATAAAACAAAATCACAATTTAGGAAGATCCCAATGTAGGGACGATAAAAAACATCGATTATTTGTCACTACTTCCAGAGTTTTGCGATGTGAAGTTTATATATTTATGTTTACATATAATGAATTAAATATTATTACTAAGAAAAGAATACCATTTATACACCGCGAATAATCGGAATATTAGATTTGACCTTGGTGTTTTTGAATTATAAAGAAGTGTCTTATCGTATTCATCGTAAAGAATAATAATTATAATACTTACAATCTAATTATTATTTTATATGTGTAATTTTGCTAATATTTCCTGTTCAATCGTTAATATTTCTACCCACTTCCACTATTACGTTTAGAGTGCATTTAGGTAAAATTGCCATACTTTCAAGTCAAAGTCTTCTTTTCTTTCAAAGTGCGTCCTTTGTATTCTTTGAACACTCTTTATCTTAAAAATATGTTTAACGAAGGCAGTAGTACAACGATAAAACAGTCCTAATATAAAAGTCATAATATTATTAATAAATGCTGTATGGCATTACTTAGAACGGTTTTTAAACGAAAAATTATATAAAAGTATAATGTTTTATAAAATTGTTTCAACTGGTACATCTATAAATAACAAAAGCTGTTGTTTTGTTTATAGCTTAATAAGGCCGAAATTAATGGTTCTATGCATAATAGAAATTGCAAATGCCACTGATTTCATAACCTCCCGAGGGAACCATCGCTTTTTCGCCCTAAAAATTCTACCACCAAGCAACTAGTCAAACATGGACTTAAAGCAATAGTAATATAGTTCAAATTAGTGTACTATATTGTTTATTGTTGTACCATTACGATATTGTAGCCCACCGACGTGTATACATAGGATTCAATTTTCTGGGCGTGGCGAATCAAGCACCGTGATACAATGTATTCAAAACGCCAATATTTGGTCGACAAAACTGCCGTATAAATAGAAGAACTTTCTTTGATATCGTCACTTTATTAGAGGGACGCCAACCCTCCGGCACTATCCAAAGCAATAGCGAGAACACAATATATCGATTAGTAAATTACGTGTGTAGTGAAGAAAGAATCAAAGTATGTTCGCCGAGGGTAAATATAAATAATGCAAGGCTAGAATAGCGTGATAGTTCAAAGGATTCTACTGTCGATTCCATATGTACCGTATAACCATCGCTATCTACCCTTCTGTTCGAGTTTTCAAGCGTAACAACGTAAAATTTATCCTTCAAATATAAATAAAATACATATTATTAATTAAAATATTGTGTTATGGTGTGTAATGTCTAACGTAATATTTTTACGATTGTTACAGGGCCGAGCGCCATAGGGTCGCGCTCGCCAAGCGCTTTCACAACCAACTCCTCCAGCATGCTACTGCTGCAGACACACGTAAGGAATATATTATTTATTGTCATGTTATAATTTTTTTGCCATGTCCATATATCATGTAATAAATATTTTTTATTTCAATATTTGAAGCGATATAAATAAGTGCTTTCATTTAAAGAAACTTTAATGGCGAATCGATTTTAACACCTTTTAATTATCATAGGTAATAAATAAAGTATTAGAACACCTGGTATAATTATAAAACGGGCGGTGATTCGATTTTTAAAACAATCATACCTATATCTATGCGATCTAAATGAGGCCGCTATTGGCTTGTCACGGCCGCCCCAGTCGACAAACCACCGCCTACCATTGCGACGCCTCCAATATCGATTATCATTTCATTTCTATTGCAGAGCAACTACGGTTCGTCCTTTACTGATCTACTGTCACCGCAATATCAAGAAGATTCTTCTGAAATCTTAGAAGAAAATCTTGATCCGTTTCCTGACGTTGAATTCCACGCTCCCGTCGCTCCTGAGATCAAGTCGCATCGCGCCACTCCCTTGAGTGAAGCCTCTTCGCCGACGCTCGGCCCAGCGTTACCAAGCTTCGAAGAAACGTATTCAGTTCGTTACCCAAAACAAGAAATGGCAGAATTCGGTATTAAAATGGATGAAGACTGTTACAACGTTAGCGCATACTCTCATCAAGGCCACGCCTCAACTCAACTGCTATACCAATATCATCAGCCGACTATTCCTTATGTTCCATCTACTTACTACGCACCACCTCAACCGTGCAGTCCTACCTTCGACACCGGTGGTGTAACGCCAAATCAAGATTCTTATTCGCTGCCATCTTACCCGAGCTCCGTGGATCTTCATGTGACTAGTGAACAAGCAGCCAGACAACGACGATCATCATTACCCGTGCAGAGATCGGAATCTAGTAGTTCTAATGATAGCCCGAAAGTACATGGCGGTAGAGTCCACTGCATGCAAGCGTCGGCGCCCAGTTCGGCGTCCAGTTCACCCGGGGTAGCTCCGCCAGAAGGCAGCGGACCACGAGCCGCTCCATCGTCACCAAGCCAACTTTGTGCTGTTTGTGGCGACACCGCCGCTTGCCAACATTATGGTGTACGGACTTGTGAGGGATGCAAAGGATTCTTCAAGAGAACTGTTCAAAAAGGTTCGAAATATGTTTGTTTAGCCGAAAAATCTTGCCCAGTGGACAAAAGGAGGCGGAATAGATGTCAATTTTGTCGATTTCAAAAATGTCTTGCAGTTGGAATGGTTAAAGAGGTGGTAAGAACGGATTCACTAAAAGGAAGACGTGGCCGACTGCCATCTAAACCAAAATGTCCTCAAGAATCACCTCCGAGTCCACCAATATCACTTATAACAGCTCTTGTCAGAGCTCATGTGGATACATCGCCAGATTTTGCCAACCTCGACTACTCCCAGTATCGCGAGCCGAACACTATGGAACCACCGATGTCAGATTTAGAAGTGATTCAACAATTTTATTCTCTTTTAACAACATCAATTGACATGATCAAGGTGTTTGCTGAGAAAGTACCCGGTTATGGTGAATTGTGCGTAGAAGATCGCGAGCAATTATTTGCGTCAGCACGTTTAGAGCTGTTTGTATTGCGATTAGCCTACCGCACACGCCCCGAAGATACGAAACTGACTTTCTGCAACGGCCTCGTACTCGACAAACGACAATGCCAGCGCTCCTTCGGAGATTGGCTGCATGCTGTGTTGGACTTCAGCAATACTTTGCACTCCATGGACATCGATATCTCCACATTCGCATGTCTCTGCGCGCTGACACTTATTACAGGTTGGTTTTTTTTTAACTTAACCCACCTTTACCTAATAAGTACATGTTCAATAGATATTGTAGGTACGCAAAAAATGACTGTAATACTATAATATATGTTACTAAACTATTTTACTGATTTGATTAAAAGATAATAATATTATGTGCTCACAAAGTTATTACGTATCTACAATATAAAAAAATTACAAGATACTATTTACTCAAAAATAAATAAAAAAAAAACACAATTTTATTTAACATTTGCCCTTTTTGCTGTTACGAATAACAACTCGTACAAAATTAGGTAGATACATTTTACACATTAAATGCTATGACAATTGATCGCTCGCTACATTGTGCTCCAAACGTAACATAACATTTTTTTTATTGTTAACAGAGAGACATGGTTTAAAAGAACCTCATCGTGTAGAACAACTGCAGATGAAAATTATTGGATGTTTACGAGCACACATGCCGGGCAGCAGCAGCGGCCCCGGCGGTGGCGTCAGCAGCGCTCCGCACTTCAGCCGCGTGCTCGGCGCTCTGCCAGAGCTGCGCTCCTTGTCCGTGCAAGGCCTGCAGCGCATCTTCTACCTAAAACTAGAAGACCTCGTACCAGCGCCGCCTCTCATCGAGAACATGTTCCGCGCCAGCCTACCCTTCTAAGATATGTTAGAATTTCTCGAGGACCTTTTCCGCCTTCGACACACATTCTCCTTTCGTCTTTAGAGCCGACTCCGTTATTTTTGTAAGTGTTTAGTATAAAAAATATTTTTCTAGAGACTAATTAAAAATTTTACAGGACGCGATCTCCCACGGAATCGGTTCGTGCTAATTATATGAGATTAATTTTAAGTACCTATACACAATGACAATCATACCGCATAAATACTAAGCTAAGATTAATTTATTGAGAACATTTAGGAATATGTATTTGGGTGTGATTTCATTTAATCGTGTAATGTTGTGTATTTAGTAGTCTGCATTTGAGTTACCGCTCGTGATCAATGGCATCTTGTCGTACAAATATTCCTATGTTATTTACTTACGTATTATTTAGATAAGAAAAATCTAGTCACAAGACTTAGTAATATAAAATGACAACCCGTATACAGACGGGCTTATAGATTATAATATAGGACATTTTACTTATTAAAAAATAGGCATTTAATGTCCTTTTTGTACGAATGTGAATGTTAGTATCGCGCGTCAAGACTCGATTGATCGGTGCTGGTCAATGTTGATCCCAGTTCCATCAACTGAGGTCGAATCGTATCGCGCGACAGAGTGTGATTATTGGCGTCACAAAACACGTCAAATGGAATGTTGGAAGTTACCTTTTAGTTATAAATTATTTAATAATTTTAGACGCTAGAACAATAAGTAATATTTTGTTACGACAATTATATACAGCCATAGAAAAAGTTCAGCATTATTTGAAATACCACTTACATGTAATTTATTCTCTAATCCTACAAAGTGTCTTAAAGAGTACCTTTGTAAGTAGGTAGTGTTAGAAATCCTCTATTGTACTGTTGTGACCTTTTTTCTAAAGCTATTAAAATACATGTCATGTAATGTATATATTGGTAT
This sequence comes from Manduca sexta, assembly GCF_014839805.1. Lineage (NCBI taxonomy): Eukaryota > Metazoa > Arthropoda > Insecta > Lepidoptera > Sphingidae > Manduca > Manduca sexta. Next base: position 7,048,112 of record NC_051137.1, on the reverse strand, counting down.
AATTGCTAAAACATATCACTTGACTATATATAAAAGGGTATAATGGCTTTATATTGCTATTTATAACAAACCCTACCAAGTTGAAAGTAGGTAAAAAACCCAGAATATTTAACAGTAAAAATAATTTACTCTTCTTTCTAATAAATATTACTTATTAAATATAAGCTTGGCATTTTATTTGGTATAAAAAAATAGCATTAATGAGTAGGCCATTTATTTCCTATTTTAATAGGCATATCTAAACAGTACCTTAACAATAATAATGCCTGTACAACTTGACAAAATATTATAATCATTAACGTATTTAGAATATTTTCCTTTGTCGGACCAATTACTAAAATCCATCAGGGAAGGAATTAGATAGGAATATTATTCAAATATATATATATTATATATCTTTAAAACTTCAATTAGGTACATCTGAATGTGTGATGAATCTATTTGTATGTTTGTATTGAAATTATATGAATGTTGCCTTTTATATTAACCTACATATATAATATGTAGTATTCATAACGCAGTGAACGTATGGAAGATCCCTATTTTACATAATAATATTTTATGCAAAGATAGGTAAAGAATAAACTATACTAGGTCCTATCAGAACACGACGCTGGAATGAACGACATTTTCCGCCGTCTTGACGTCCAAGTTACCCTAAGAGACTGTTCTTAAAATAATGAAAATAAATTGTTGAAATACATAATAATTATAATATAACTGATGTTATTCGACTTAAAGGTACTTTACCTAAACCTGTGTATTTAGTGTTAGAATTATAAATCATGCGTAAAAATTAATAATTTTACATGTTTGATATATGTGTATGTTGTGAATGTATGCGTAGGTACCTATTCATAATGCTGGACTTTTTACATAAATGCTGTGCTACTCCTTTTACGATTAATTTTATAGATTTCTAAGTATAAAACAAATTTGATACATTTAAAAGTGTTACATGTTTCTTAACTCATGGACCTAAGTACTATACCTACTTACTTACGTTGCATTTTTATCTAGGCGCATCACCTTCCGCGGCTGTAATACGACGTTCAGATTATTTTATATAAGGTTTTTTAACGATGTATTATTGTATTAACAATATCACCGAATTATGTAATTTATTTAATAATATCTATACACCGATATCTTCCATTCAATCACTACAGATTTAAACATTAATATAATGCATTTTATATTTGAATAAGATATACTTTAATATTAATTTTATTACAGTAGATAATTGACCATTTTTTACAGTATGTACATTGTAATAAATTTAATTTTCAATTGATGTTGTACAAACACTACAAACAACTTCCTAATTTTAAACTTTATTGTCTTACCATATTCATGCCCAAAATCAATAGCTAGTAAGTATGTGGTCTTTCACCTAACTCTGTTATTTAATGTAAATGAACCAATTTCCTTTGTGACGCCTTAAATAAATATATATTGGCAACAATGTTAACGTATTATAAGTAGGTATTATCATGCTTAGGTTTTGCTCTTCTACAATAATATTCCTTATACTCTTTGTAATGAAATGCATTTCTTTATGTCTCACAATAGATTAATAATTGTGCTTTTGTTAATCTTAATGTTACACTTTTTTATTTTGTAAATATTTCTTTGAAATAATAATTAAACGCAAATGCGTTTATGAATCTGCAGTTTTAATTTTACACACAATACGAACCCCCGTAATATACTTACTGTAAGATACTAACTACTATGGTATAATATAACTATTTAATAGTTACTGAGAATTAATGACGTAAGAAAGTACGGTAAGCAAATCTATTTCAAATTAAGGGGATTAATAAAAAAATAAGGGGAGTAAAACAAGGGATGAATGTAAAGCGATCCTGATGGAAAAATAATCCTGAATACTGAAACCGAACAAAATAATATTTTTTTATCGTAAATGACCGAATTTACAATTTCAATGGTTACAAATTACAAGCTTATTATAAAAACAAAAAAACATAAGATACGTACCTTTTCTTTAATTATCTCATAGCGTAGTGAAAAAAGGCACGATATATTCTTGTTTTAATGTTAATATCCACTAAAGATGAAGCCTTTCTTAATAAAGTGATTTATGGGATTTTACATGTGAGCAGGTATGTAGTGCTAAAACAATTATTGTGAAGACATTGTGTCAAAAGTTTTTCTATTTTTTTTTTGGAGACCTGCCATGGTTATCACCGGGGGTACGTTGCTAACGGGGTGCAGGCGATCCCCCGGTTTAGGGGGGCAGTCCTTAGGAAGATTTGGTGGGCCCTACCGTTATCACCGAGGGTGCCAGCGGACGGTACGCTGGCGTCCCACAGCTATCCGGTCTCAGGGCCCGGGAAGAAGGGAGGAGATAGATTGAAGAAAGAGAAGAGGAAGGAGAAGGGGCACTCTCTGGATAGATAGAAGGGAGAGGAAGGGGAAATGTTCGTGAACCCTTATAGGCCTCAATGTGTATTTAGAGACAATGAGGTATATACACTGAACTGTGTGCCTAGGGTCACGGCAAATATGTCCCCGTGCATGGGCGTGCATTTGGTGTGGGGACCAAGCGCACAAGAATTTCATCAGGGAGGATGTCAAAAGATATTTGAAACGCTAAGGATTTAGTTTGGGGCTCATCCTGGTACGTGTACTGGGCATCATTTTCTTATCCACACGGCCCTATCGAGTAAAAATAAATGGCTGGACTAGATGGCGATTTTATTCATCAGATTAAAATTATGATTCAGATGAGCTGTCACTGCATATCATAGTTTCTAATGATATAATTGGAATTACGCAGCGAGCAATAAAATTACTTCGATATTAGCAATAAGTAAATTGAATTAAAAATATCCCAAGCCTCAAAATTAAAATGATGAATATATAAGAGGTCATATAATTAAATATTTATTTATCTTTATACTGCAAGAAACATGACCCCACTGCACCTGATGGTAAGTGAAGTAGGGACTAGATAAAGTGTCGACAGATAAGAGATAATTTTTTCGTCGATAAACCTTTCGTCATTCGACTCAATTATAGTGGCATGTTTAGACCCAAATATACAGTAACTCAAAGAGAATATAACCACTACGTTAACAGTAACTGATCCTAGAACACGACAAACTTACATGGCTACACTGGGGTATTCAGGTACAATGAGGTGGGATCACAATCATAGCGAATACAAATAGGTATCCTACCACCAACATAACACGTATCTATAACCTAATAATTATAAGAAATAAATAAATACACCTTATAATTGCGTCGGGTTAAGAATGTTCTTTCTTTTTTGGTCTCGGTAAAAAATTACTAAAAAAAAATCATAGCATGCCTCACTCGCTTTTTAGGGGTAGGTAGAGGTATAACACACCAACTTTTCGCCAGCTATCTTAGACTTAGATTTCACTATAATTAGAACAAGCCTCTATTTACACGTATCGGCCACAATTTAAAATTTGCGGCTGATACTGATCAGCAAAAACCAATATCACTGTCCCAACCTGAATCCGAACCCGAGACCTCAGCACAATAATCTTACCTACCGCGCACGCAATACAACTACGTCAATGTGATTTTTTATGTGAAATAACTGGAATTGAAGTATTATTCGGGTCGAAATTCAGTATTATCAATAAATATAATATTATTATTATGTTTTCTAGTTGCCGCCAAAATGGCTCGATAAAAGTTTACTAAGGTAACTTGGCATTCAAGTGTCCTGTGTCAACTTCTTATTTGGCAGCATGGTCTTTGACTTTAGCCGATTTTCTATGGAACGAGTAAAAAAACAATGTTATCATTAATTTTTTATGGTCGATAAGGCTTTTTACGAAGAAAGCGCTACTGAATGCTCAGTGTTACTACATTTCAATGGAATCCAGTTTTTTATGGAACTTACACCATTCGACAAAAACAAAAAAAACAGGTTGATAATATTGACCCTAATTTCTAAAACTTAATATTATTTGTAACCCTAAAAAAATTGTTAATTATAAAGCGTTTTTTTATGTATTTTATCAAATACGATACAAGTATTTGTCACCACGATCATTATGTTAACGTTCTTAATCTTTAATTTCCCTTATTAATTCTATTATAACTTATTTAATAAAATGAAACAAGTACATACGTACCTATAAGAATATTAAATTATTTCACATAAGAATAGAGGTATGACTATATACTTTTACAAGCAACATTTTTTTTATGTCAACTGTGACATTTCGCAAAATGCCTCGTATTAGTTCCGATTGTGACCACGTTCAAAAAGAACTTTGACGACTTTTAGTTTATATATCTCAGTTTCTTATTGTTTATTACTAATATAATAGTCTGTTCTATTCTTAGTGTGTTCTAATATCAGTACACATAGGCAGAACAGAAAATCAAATTCTGATAATTTCCATTTTAGAAAAAGCATTACAAAGTACATGTCATGCATTCAGTGGTTAAACTACAAATAATCTCGATTAGTGTTCTGTGCAGAAATTACCATTCGCTTCCTATAAAAATACGTTTTGACTTATCGTTACTTTTACTTAGCAAAAAGTATGTCTGAATCCGAGGATATAAAGAATGTTTTGGACAAAAATTTAGAAGATTTTGAAATCCAAGAAGTACTTCGTAATGGAACTGATTTAAGAGAATATGCCTTGCAAATTGATAAAGGTATCAGGGAAGCGGAAAAAGCTTCTGTGGCCGATTATCTAAAAGAAAGTGAAAACATTGGTTCACTCCACAACCAGATTGAAGAATGCGATGGTATTCTCGCTAAAATGGAGAGCATGCTTATGGTGTTTCAGGTATATAGATATTAGTTATAATTCTATTATATCACCTACATAATTGAAAATATAAAAGTGCGTAGGACAGACCCATCAGAATGCAATATTAATAACATTATGCTTGCTTTATTTTATTTAGAAAAATTGGTTGATAGACAATGTATCTATTCTACCTTATAAAAATGATATTTAGTCTTTTCTACCACCTAAATATAAAATAAAGCATGTGCAATTTACAAATCATCTGAATTGCATAAGTGATTATTGATGCACACTGTTGCAAAAAAAATATGGTGGCCTTATGGAACTTTATTTAAAAGACATAGATACAGTTTCTTTCACATCCAAAATGATATAACAATGTGACAGTAAAAAATGTTATGTTTGACATACACTCTACCACCAAATTTCTTTATAGATGTAATATTTCTGTAATTTTTTTTTTTTTTTCTACCTCTTATGGACTTGAAATAGCTGGTTTTGTTGTTTTTTCTATTAATAGCCCATGTATAATTCATCAATGCAATTTTCTGTCGAGGACTTACTATTCAAAGTTACACACATGTTACTATTGCTTTCCCATATGATACAAATGTATTTATTGCATAACCTATGCTTAAGTTGCACCTTATTACTTTGGGTGTAATTTGGCTGCTGATTGACAAAACACTATACTCAACTATACTCCTTGAGAATGTGAATATGAAATGCATTTAATTCAAAGGTCAATTAACAGGCATGTACCCTTGTACATATAGTAAGCATTATCATAATCACAATCTTTATACTAATTATTGAGATATCATATATGTCAATGACAATTTATTTTTCCTCCAGCATCTTCCAAAATCATTCAATAGATTTGCAAATGCTTTATTTCAATTATATTTTAAATTGATGGTTATTAAGTATGAATATAGGTATTAATAGGGATAAATATTATCTATTAAGTACAACCAATGAAATAAACTAGCAAATACAAACTACAGTAAAATAAAAAAATATTTTCTGTGCAAAAATTAACTAATGTCCTAACTAGAATAAGTAGGCTAAGGTCAGGAAAATTTTATGTCTGTGTTAGGTAATAACCCACCCGAGTATTGGCTTTCCTTTGGACCAATACATAAGGGACATCCTGCACATATACATATATTTAAACTTTTAATATTTTATTGTGACCTCAAACATGCTATGTTTTTTTTTTTCAGAATGATCTTGGCAGCATTAGTAATGAGATAATAAGCTTACAAAAAAGGTCTGTTAGCATGTCTGTTCAGTTGTCCAATCGACAAATACTTAAGGGACCTCTTTCATCATTCATTGAAGACATGGCCGTTTCTGAAACTTTGATATTGTAAGTAATTATTTGTTTATTTTTTCTTTTCCTGCTCTTGTAATTCAAGAGGATAATACTTCTTATAACCATTCCTAATATGAGATACAGCATTGGTAACAAAATCCATAAAATTTTTCATTCTCATTTCCTAAATAAAATTATATGTTTTACAGTGGAATTAATAATGTGCCAGTGACCGACAAGGAGTTCATGGTTCAGTTAGCCATATTAAATCAAAAACTTAACTTTGTAAAGGAACAAGATTTTAAAGAGACAAAGGCTTGTCATGATGTTAAAGATGTGTTAGAAAAACTCAAAATAAAAGCTGTTTCTAAAATAAGAACATACATTTTAGAACAAATATATAAGTTTCGTAAGCCGATGGCCAACTATCAGATACCACAAAATGCAATGTTAAAATACAAATTTTTCTTTGAATTTGTTTTGGCAAATGAAAGAAATGTAGCTCAAGAAATATGCAATGAGTATATTGATACATTGAGTAAAGTTTATTATTCATATTTTAAATCATATGCATCAAGATTAGACAAACTTAAGTATGAGGAAGCACCTACGAAAGAAGATCTGATGGGAATTGAAGATGGTTCTAAAGGAGGATTCTTTCAAAAGTCAAATTTAAAGAATAAAAGTACTATATTCACAATTGGTAACCGAGGGGATGTTCTGGCTCAACAATTAGAAGCACCAATTATTGTACCTCATGTGCAACAGAAAATCAAGGTATAAAGAATTTCAATCATTCTGTTATGAAATAAAATTATTATATTTATAATTTTAACATCTCTCTTTAACATATCTTCATTACAATATACTTCATCATTTATTTTTCAGTATTCATATGAGGCTTTATTTAGAAGTCTTCAGTATGCTCTAGTGGACAATGGATGCAGAGAATACTTATTTACCACAGAATTCTTTCATGTCAAAGGAACTCATGCTCAGGAATTATTTGACAGAATTCTCGGTAAAACTTTGTCTCTTCTTGTGGTAAGTTACATTACTGAAACTTGTTTAAGAAATGTAAACCATTCTCATAAATACTTATTATATTATTGACATTTTTTTTTTTTTCAGAAAAATGTAGAGACATATGTAGTAGAATGTTACGACTGCTTAGCATTATTCTTGTGTATTCAACTTATAAACCGATACAAATGGATGTGTCACAAAAGAGCGGTTGGTGCATTAGACAGGTAAATATATTTCTTTTACCAAGAGGATGATAGTAGGTTCCAATTTTCAAGAGTCCATTATTATGTCCTATCACAACTGAATTAGTAAACAAAATTCTTTTACACTTTTTTAGTTTAGAGTTTATCACAGTATAATAATTTGACGTAATGTAATAGAGAAAATGAGGTAACTTCCAGTACACCGGCGTATCATCATGCCGAAAATGCACTCGAAACTTCACAACAATATTTTAATAAGATTACAAATAATCTGTATTTTTTTCATTATTGTTACAGCTATTGGGATTCACTTTACAGTACTTTATGGCCAAGATTGGAATATGTATTGAAACTAAACATACAGAGTGTTAGGGAATGCGATCCAGCAAAGTTGTCCAATAAGGAACTAGGACCTCATTATGTAAGCATTAAACCAGATTCTCATGAGAGCTTTACGCATTATAAGACATTTCACCAAATCATTTGGTTTTAAGGATGTTTCCAGAAGGATCAATTAAAGTTTTTTTATGGATCTATGGCTAAGGTTTTAGCTGTAAAACTGAATGTGTATTATTTTATTGCTAAGTCCAACAGGATATTAAAATTTATTATATTTCATTTTTTACATTATTCTATATGTTATACTGAATTAAACTTTCTATATAAACTGCATTTAAATTTATTAAATAATCAGGCAGTATATAACAAAAACTGCAATTTGCCAGAATAAGAGCGTGTGAATATAACGCTCCATCTCATTCTTTTGCACACATGTTAATTCCTGATAATATGTCGACGGCGTATTATGTCTTTTTTCTTGTTTTTTTTACACTTACCTCTTCTATCAATATTCAAAGACATAACTCGTTGATTTTTTAGCCGATTTTAATCAATTTCTCTGTGTTGAAAATCTGAGGTAAATATTTGATAAACATATAGTTCTTGAGCAAAAAATGTAAGCGTAAATGAGTTAAAAACCCTATATTAAAAAGTTGCGAGTTTTAATTCAATCGACTAATTAGTCCATTGAAAAGTTACATTTGGGGATGCGTTTTTTAGAGGACGCAATTTTATTTTTTTGAAGTGTAGGGGGAGTCAGTGTAAAGCCAAGTTTGTGGGGTCGCCACCCTTGTCCCACGGCCGCCATCTTGAAAATAGGGGTTGACATGGTTTTTACGATGTATCTCTTAAACTATTTATCTGACAAAAAAAATTATAAACATTTTTTGTTGCAAATTAAATTCTCTACAACTTTGGTCCAGTAACTTTTTGTCGTAGAACTATAAATAAAAAAGTTATAAGCAAAAATGTTAAATAATTCAATGTTAAGCAATGTCCATTGCAACGTCATCAGAACGTGTGTTTATAAGGTTCATAATACTTTTTTGTACTCTCATTACGTAAAACACAAACCCACGGTTGTCGGCTTGTACGCGAATTACTTGGATCTTGAATCGCTTTGGCACATATGAAGCAATTGTTCACAAAAACAAATTTTTACAATTTTTAACAATTTTTAGCTTTACACTAACCCCCCCTACGCTTCAAAAAAATAAAATTGCGTCCTCTTAAAAACGCAAGGTAAGGCCTAAAAAATGTAACATTTCAATGGACTAAATGCAATCTTCGAAATACTAATATTATATATATTTTTCTAGATAACTCGACGATATGCAGAATTTTCAGCAGCTATGCTAAGTTTGAGTGAACAATTTCCATTGGAAGAACTAAGCAACCTACTATTAATTCTTCAAGATGAAGTACATTGCTTCTTACTTAAAATGGCGGCAGAATTCCCACAAAGAATACAACAACTAATTTTCTTAATAAATAACTACGATATGGTCCTTAGTGTGTTAATGGAAAGAACCAGAGACAACACTAAAGAGGCTGAGAGTTTCAGGGAACAATTACAAGCCAGAAGCTTCGAATATGTGGAAGAAATATTGAGCCCACATTTTGGTGGAATGATTCAATTTGTAAAAGAAGGAGAGCAGCTGCTAGAAAGTGAAAAGAAATCTGAACTTGCTAATTTAGAAAAAAAGTCAATCTCTTTAGTTGCTTCCTTCAGTTCAGGGTGGAAGCAAAGTCTGGAAGAAATACATAGGGAAGTACTGGTGTCATTCCCTAATCTCGTTACTGGTTCTGGTCTACTGCAAATGGCTCTCACAAACTTCGTTCAATATTACCACAAATTCGTAAAATTATTAACGCCAACTGCAAGAACACAATTAGTCAATATTCATGTTATAATGGTAGAAATAAAAAAATATAAAACCAATTATTGAAAACAACTTGATGTATAAATTTAAATATAAGACTTATTCCATCTGATTCTAGGCCCCTGGCTCGGGAATGGCTTAACGGGTTAAAAGATTACATCTGATCTAATAGTACAAGCGCTTCTGTTTTACACAGATCAGGTAGTCTCATACATATACTTATATCAATTTATCGTTTTAGTTACATAATATTTTGTTTGTATATTGTAACATTAAATATCTATTTTGTGATCAAAGGTATTACTTTAAAGATTATTTCGCCTGATCTGATTATTTCGACCTGGTGCGGTAACGCTGCGATCGCAGAACACTGCATTTTAATCTTCGACACATTCAAAGTTGATGATCATTTCTCAAGATATTCAAATAATTCTTCCAATTCTTTTCATTTTCAATATGTCTTTTTGCAAACACAGCAGATGAATTTTAAAGGGTGAAACCAGTTTATTTAAAATTTTACCAATTTTCATTATGACCATACAAACTTTCAGTTTTATTACTTTTATTCTTTAGGGGAAGAATTTCGAAAAACCTATTTTACTGTTCACCCAGATATTGTTGTTTAGCAGAAATTTTGTGTAAAATTTTATTTTAAATAAATTTTGCAGAAGGATTAGATCTTAGTCCACACTGGCCTAGTGCGGATTGGTAGACTACACATGCCCTAAAAGTTCTTATACAGAACTTTTCACTTATGTAGATTTCCTCACGATGTTTTCCTTCATTGATAAAGGAAGCTATAATTCGCAACGTATGCACACATAACTTTATAATAGTCAGAGGTTTTGAATCTGCGGACATTCGTCTCTGCAGTCCGTTATCTCCCATCTACGCTATCGCCGCTTTTAACCATAATCTCTCTCAGAAATAGAAGTCCGTGCCCGATAGTAGAATAGGTAGGTAATACATTATAATAAATAATAATATCAGCCCTGTATTATATACTTGCCCACTGCTGAGCACGGGCCTCCTCTACTACTGAGAGGGATTAGGCCTTAGTCCACCACGCTGGCCTAGTGCGGATTGGTAGACTTCACACACCTTTGAAATTCCTATAGAGAACTTCTCAGATGTGCAGGTTTCCTCACGATGTTTTCTTCACCGTTAGGTAATACATTATTAATATAAATTTTAGAGTCCACATTTAATTAGATTACACCCATAATGAGAAACATAAAAGAGCTCAGCAGAATATTAAAGGGGTAAAAATAGACTAGACTCACGTGTGGAAGATGAATCTAAAAAAACACTTAGTATTTTATAAATACAAATCGACGAAAATGCAGTCGGCATCTCAATTACTAATACAGAATTTATATATCCAAATCCCGATTTTATAAAATAAAATAAGTGAAAAAATATAAAGTAATCAATTGACCTAAGAAATAGGATAGCTGAACAGTATAATAGATAAACATTTAAAGTTATAATTTAAAAAAGTATGTATCTGAAATAAAACAATCGAACTCGGCTGAAAAATGTGATAATATATTAAATATTTAAGAATGCAGATTTAATAAGTAAAACTTCGATCTTATGTTTTTATGTTCGCTTGAATAACTGCTATGAACACGTCATGACATAATAAATGTTTGTTCAGAAACTAGCAATAAGCGCAAAATAATGTGTCGACTAAATCTACCTCATTATTTTCTGCTTATCTCATACACCTCCTAATAACAGAACATGCGCGACGCGAGTTTACCCTATATATTACACAGATAAAAACGTAATGTTTTAATAATTAGATTTTAAATTCGTTAATAGTTTTAACGTGATACTTCAACGAACATTTAAGCAAATAAAAATTGTTTTACAGTCCCATTTTACGTATTTTTCGCATTCACCAATTAGTTTTTTTCAAAAATATTGAATGTAGACACGGAAAATCTACGATTACATATGTATAGGTATATAATTAATACAAAGGGCTGTAAATACCAAATATGTTTTAATCTAGTTCATCTTACATGTACTTATTAAATAAAAACTATACAACATAATCACAGTTTCATTTTCAATTCAATCTAATGGCTTATTGCTTAATTTTAAGAGAGTCAGCACCAAAAATAATATCTCATTCCAAAAGATGTTAAAATGAATTCTTACACGATATAAAATACGATATGCTATTTACAATGAAAATAAAACATAATTTAACCGCTAAAAAATACGCTTGAGCCATTAGATTGTAAAAAACTAAATCACTAAATATTATTTACAGTTAAACATTACAATACAGGAATTGTTAATAAGTACGCTAAATTTAATTAATTTTACTAACTGGGAACACTTAGGTACAAGGCGCGAAGCGACATTCGTCTCAGGTTAAAAAAAGCTATATTAAATACTATGGCGACTTACAACTGAAATCAATAAATAATCTATATCTTCGGATCGATCCCGGGATTAAAACAACCAAAATACAATAAAATATGTTTAAGACGATTTAATTAAAGGGACCTCGACAAAAACGCGTCTCAAGCGGGACAACGTATTGTATGGGATAAGCAAAATAAATCGCATTGTAGTAATTTTGTGTAACGTAATTATAATGCATGTTTCATGCATTCCTAGTATTATTTTTAAATACATAAGTGTTCATCGTAAGCTTTTAAACAGATGAAATCAAGCCCAGTAATGTTCCGATTCTCAAACGTGTTTTTTTTTGCTTGCCTATCAATAACAAACGCAACATTTTCAACCCATCGGAATTCACACAGGTCGGAAAACTAGACTGACTGAAAAGAGATTTCTTTACTTGCTATTCCACTATAGCAAGTTGCTCCCTTGAAGACTTACCCCTTATTCATAGACGTTTTTTTATCTAAGGACGGAGTAAAGCTGTGATAACAAGTCTGTTTGTCACAAGACTGCCATGCCGTCAGCACTGAGAAATATACTTGTTATCACAGCTTTACTCCATCCTCAGATAAAAAACGTCTATGAATAAGGGGGTTAGGATTTATGTGTTATCAATTTAAGATTAAACCGAATTAATCTATGCTAAAAATGTTTCGCGCTACACTCATTATCTGAATTAATACGAGTACTATTAAGCGTGATAAGAGTATGAAACGATGTCCCAAGTTGCATGGACTGATGTAGTAAATTCGCATATTATGCAGGAAATCGTATTAAGCTCGTTTTACTGCAGATTATTTTAAAGAATGCCAAAAAAATCTATAAACTGGTAAGTTTTTGTGATCGATCCTAAGATAGCGATTAGGGTCGATTATTGAAATCGGTCATATCAATACACACTACACAACTTTTCGTTTGAATGTAAACACTTATAAATAGCTAGTATCGCATATACATTTTTAAAATAAAGTTTACTGTACCACTTTTGATAGAGTACTTTTCCATATTTTCAAGGGTTTCGATTTAACAAAATCTTTCAACATCAATTCGAGTTCAGGTGAAATATTCTTCTGCCTCCAGGCAACCAGTGCTTGGATCACTCTGAATTGATTGTGCTTGTTCATATATAATAAGCTCGTGACAATTGCTTCTGCCATTTTAGGAGTTTCTGAAAAATAGGATATCATCTTATACTGATATAGATGTGAAACTTTGTAAAGATGTTTGAATGTTTATCAGAGGTAAACCTTGATTGTCTTTGGATGAAATTTGTTACACAGAGAAACCATGCCCTGTATATACATACAGACTGGCAACCCGTCAAAGATTTACTGAGCGGGCGGTCTCACAAGAATCAAGCGGATTTTTATGTGATAGAAATAATTTCTTGCTAACAGATACAATACCTATTCAAACATGTATACAAGCTATTGCAAAAGGAGGATATTAATTATAATAACAATTTTTATAAGTTATAAATTGATATAAAAGTGGATGATTTGGAAAAGTTAGAAAAGGCATGTTGAAAATTGTTACAAGACTGGCTTTGGGCCCGCAGCTCTGTCCGCGTATACGTCCGTCCGCGTTGAAGTATTCTAACCAAAGGATTGTTATTTGCAAATGTCTTATCTTGACAATAACTTTACATTCCGATATTCGATTTTAATGACCAAAACCCTTTATTCTGCTCACAATTTTCCTCTGAAAACTGCATGAAATCTATCCAATACTTTCCAAGATATGCTTTAACAAACACACCCGAAAAAAAACGCTCATTCTATTCCATGACCCCCGTTTTTATAAATTTTCTACAAATATTTATTTATTTATTATTTACGCGTATATATAACCATACATTATATTACCATTAAACATACGTTATACAAGCACATCAACATGATGTTATACATCTTATAATTAGTGTTAGAATTGATACCCTTATTTTGCAACCGGCTATATGATGTTCTGCTAGGAAAGACTACTTAAATAAAATGAAATACTTTGTAATCTTAATAGATAAATAATAAAAAAAACTTACGGTCATCCTGTAGCATGGTAAACAGTTGATTCATTACTATTTCACAGTGTACTTTCATATCAGCTGGATAAGGTTTTAATAGTGGTCCAAACATGGATACACAAAATGCTTTGATATGATCAGGATTATTTTGCTTTTCTATGATTGGTTGTAATACATTTTTTACTATATTATTGTGACACCAACGTGGTCCCTGCCGTTTAGCGAGAATTATCAAAGCAAGTCTTAACATTTTCGTCTCTGACGGAATATCTGAAAAAGGATAATCAAAATATCAAAGTAATGTAAAATTGTATGTTACACAATGCTATGCCTCATTATTTTATTTATAAAACCAGTGGGAAGGCGCTGCTTCTTCATATTTATTATATGCGCCACTTGATGTTAAATTATGTATATATATTGAAGATATACAAGGGGGAACTTTTTAAATGAGGCGAGAACAATTTCTGGTTACTGCCTATTTATAAGATACAGTAAAGTACAGAACAAGCACGAAAAACGTCGACTTCCGCCAAAACTTTATTGATGCCGTCGACTGGCTTGCTTATAGGGACCCCAAGATTCTTATAGAACCATTCGAGATTTGAGTACTTATAAGGACAGAAATTGCTAAAATGTACATTTATATATCATATAAATTAAAATATTAAGTAACGTATGAAACGAAAAAGTTATCTATACGTACAAATTCTTTTACAAATTACATTGGACTAAATTGGCATTTTGTGTCAAAGATATATTAAATCAATACAAATCGACTACTAATAATTTTAAATTTCACGTTACAACGTTAAAAACCTAATCGCTGACGGCTATGATTGTGGTGCCTGTGACAACACATTATAAATGATAATACGAATTTTAGTTTGTTTTCATAGTAATTAAACTATGTATAAATATTAAGATTTCACAGCTCAAATGTCACACACGAATGATTTTTGAGCGATATTATTTTTATTTTTCTAATACATTAATAGTTTGTCGAGAAAAGGGTGGGTAAATATTGTAAGGATATTAAATTTAAAATATTATGTTTCGTTTGTAAAATACCTTTCCAAAAGGCTGTCAAGTAAACAATTGGGATAATTTCGAATCTTCAGACTGTGTATTGACAAAGCTTAGTTCTTGAAAATAATTGTCGGACTCAATCCTCAAATGATATAATAATATTAAAACAGTATGTATTAAAAGATATACAATTATCTAAAAAAGGAACATTACACAGCACCGAAATACATACCTTTTAATGATGTAATTGAATTTTTACACAATTCCAGAATTCTACTTTCATTCCATTCTGTTATCTTATAGAAGTACTTGCGGCTTAGAATGTTTCGTATCTCTTGAACCCTATTCAACTTGTCCTCACATTTATAAAAATGTAATAGGTAAACCAAGCAAGTAACCAATGGAGTTTGCGCTAAAACGAAAAAAAAAGATTAACTCTTCAATAGATTAATATCATGGAATTAATGTGATTTAACAAAACCAATGCACAAAATATAATTCGACAACAAGCAATAAATGTTACTCACCAGACGTCATATGAGCGAGAGGCAAAATATGCATCCACACTTCGATACATTGTCTGATCAACGGTATAGCTTTGAATTGAATGCAATACATTGCGTCTAAGACAAATAACCTTAGTCTCGTCTTCATTTTGAAATACCTACAGACTACTGCATAAAAATGGGACATGCTCTCTATAACTTCAAATTGTGGTGTGCGATTTAATGAAAATAATGTATATTCAAGATAACATAAAATTTTGTCAACAATGTCCACAGAAACCCAACATTTTTTAAGTTCTAAGATAACATACAGGAGTATTTGTTCTGATTTGGTCAGTGCTGGTGCAGAAGGTACAACAACTTTGCTGAACAGTTCAATTTTACGGACAGGGTCCCTCAGATACTGTATTAGACCTTTTACAAAATGATTTATTTCCCAACTTTGTATATCTATAACAAATCTATTCATAGCATCTTTAGTTTCATTGCCAGGAACTTCAATTATCCTTATAATACCAGCTTCAATTTTCTTTGCAGTTGTATTTATAATGGAATCTGTAAAATACATATATATCTGTAAAATATATAATGAACATTTGAAGAAAATAAATTAAATATTTAATTAACTTAGAAATATAATATAATAACCTGGAATTTTCTTTACACCGAATTTGACAGATTTAACTCCATACTGTTCTATCATTCGACATAAAACGCTTTCTTTTGCATGATACATAGCACTTTGACTCTCAGTAACATTTGAGTGTTCTGGTCCCACAGAACTAACTTTTGAACTACATGTATCAATCTTTCTTCTTTTGTTAGTAACACTTTGATCTGGTGCTATAAGATTACTACTACAACCTGAATCTTTAACATCTTTTTTCCGGTCACTGGTAAGATTTTGATTGTCCAGTTGTGCTTGGTTTTGTGGTTCTGCAGAATTGATTTCTGGAGAACATATGCTTTTAACACTTTTTCTTCGATTGCTAGTAATGTCTTTTAAACCTTGATTTTTATTATTTTCTTGGCCTTCTAATGCCCTAGGACTAACTGGTGGGAAAGATACATCTCTAGCACTTATTCGTCGACTACTAGGAAGTCCTTGAATAGCTTGAATGTTATTTATTTTTTGATTTTCTGATGTATCCGTGCTAACTTCTGGAGAAGATATATCTTTCAAACTTTTTCGTCTTTTATTAAGAAGTTCTTGAATGCCGTGAGTGCTATTTCTTGATTGGCTTTCTGATGCCTTAGGACTAGCTTCTGGGGAAAACATATCTTTAATACTTTTTCTGCGACTACTAGGGAGGTCTTGAATGCTATTAATTTTTTGGCTTTCTGTTACCTTAGGACTAGCTTCAAGGGAAGACATATCTTTAATACTTTTTCTTCGTCTATTAGGAAGGTCTTGAATACTATTAATTTTTTCGGTTTCTGATGCCTTAGGACTAGCGTCCAGAGAACACATATTATCTTTGATACTTTTTCTTCGATTTCTAGTAAAATCTTGAATGCCTTCATCGACATTATTCTTTTGGCTCTTTAACGCCCTAGGACTAACTTCTGGAGAAGATATATCTTTCACACTTTTTCTTCGATTTGTAACAAGACCTTGAACGCCTTCATCTTCCTTACTCTTTCTTCTACCTAAGGCACCAGAATTAGTTTCTAAAGAAGACATATCTTTAACACTTTTTCTTCGACTGACAAGTTTTTCATCGCGATTCTTTTCTTGGCGTTCTGGTTCCTGAGGAATAACTTCTGATGCAAATATATCCTTAATCCTTATAAGATCTGGTTTTTCATGACTTTCTTGGTAATCTGGCACTATAGAAATAGCCTCTGGAGAAAAAAGTGATCTTACACTTTTTCTTCGATTGCTAGGTAAGCCTTGCGTGGCGTGTGTATCTTTATTTTCTATCGCCTTGGGACTAACTTGTTGAAGACTCATATCTTTTACACTTTTTCTTCGATTACTATTATTGTTCTGCGTTTCAATTTGTTCTAGGGGTTTTGGTGTCGTAGGTTTAATATCCACAGATAGTATATTTGGTGCATTATTAACTTTAGACGGCGATGTTTTACCTTTCAGTGTAAGAGGAATATTCTTTAATGTATCAGCGACATTCTCAGGTGCGGACTTATCTTTAAGTATTGTAGAAGTCTCACACCTTTGTAAAATTATTTTCAGATTGTTTCCTTTTATCATATCCAGTATGGAACTATGTAATGTGCGCTTACAAGGTATTTCTGGAGATATATTTTCAGGTCCACGTTTGAGACTTTTATTACCTTCGGGTGATTTAGAGAATACTTTATTAACTACCACATGTTCTTCATTAACATTTTCTACTTCGTTCTGATTAACATCACTAATGTGATTTTTAGGACTAGCAATAGGTATATCAATTGGTTCTGAAGATTGATATTCCATCACAGTAGTAGATAAATCGCAATAGCCACTTATTTTTTGTTTATTACCATTACTTAATTCTGTATCAATTGTAATAAGTGGATTTTCTTCTAAGTTTCGTTCAATTGGCTCAACAATCTCACTATCAGGACAAACAGGTTTTGTCCTTTTTAATTCCGACATCACTTTAACAGCCTTGTCGTAAACATTTTTATCATTTAAGGTAGCAGAAGTATCAGCTTTAGTCACAGTCTTCTTTTTATAAATAGGAATCAATGTAGGTTTAACACGCTGCTTTTTGAACGCTTTCTGTTCTTTCCTGATTTTATATTTGGGTAAACATTTTCGTTTTAATTTCTCTAACTTTGTTAATTTATTCCTTCTAAGCAATAGACCTTTATGCTTATCATCTCTCGTTGGTCTCTGATCATCTGTACAGAAAATACGAGCAGATATTTCTGGGACCAATTCAGTTATTTCACTCACATTATCCACTACTTCGTGGGATTCGTTCATATTTGCTGGTTTATCTCCACTTTGCAGTTCAGATGTATCTTGGAAATTTTCTTCAACTTCAGGAATAGCTTGAAGGTTTTCACTTATCTCAAAATCCATATTGACATCTAGAGATTTCCTCCTGAAGTTTGTAACTTGTTTTCTCAACCGCACAAAATGTTGTGTTAATTTCGTGTGATGGCAAATGTTTTGACGTTGATTGAATAAGACTTGTAGTTTGACCTTCATTAATGCTAGATTTACTACTAAGCATACTTTTAATATTAGCAAGTTCTTTTGCAAGTTCAGCAACACTCTCTTGTAATTTTTTATTTTCCTCTCTTGCTAATGCTGCTTCTGAACAAACAACTGCAACAGGTTGATTTTGTTTGTTTGGCGTGCAGCCTGAAGATGATTTTGCTGGTGTTGATGGAATTGGTGTTATTAAAGTATTATGTAGTTTCATGGTACTTAAAATCATTTCGATTTCACAATCATGACTGTTTTCTTTGGATATATTCTCACTATTGTTTAATTCTAAACATTCTATTTCTTTTTGTTTCTTTTCACAGTCAATAGTCTCATTATCGTTATTGCAACTTTCTTGGCCATCATCTCTCTCAGATCGCAATGAAACATCATCATTATCGTTACTAATATCGTCAGCTACATTAGCAATTAAGACTATTGGACTAAGCGCTCGATCCACCATAGCGTAATTTTTTTGTAAATCATGTTCAAAAATTATAGGACTAGTGGATACGTTAACTGCGAGACTAAAAGATATAGGACTTGTTGATGAATCTACCAACTTAGTTTTAGTCTTATTCAATTCCTGATCATCGCTCAAAGGGCTATCGCTTATAAAATAATCCGGGCTATGGAAGCTTTTATCACTAACAGAAGATGCTAATGATGAACCTCGACCAGTATCAACACTGGCCACATCATTACTTTCTACTATACTATTGTTAGTAATCCTACTTAGATCCGCATTATTTGAATGCTTCACGGTTTGTGATTTATTATCCTGCGAAAACAATAAGTGTTTAATTAACCAAGGTACTTATTAAAAAAAATGTTTTATCATTACCACAGAAAATAATTCATCAAAGTACCTTAGCGGGTTCTGGACCATCATCATATTCTTCAGAAAATGGGGAAAGAGGTATTTCATCAGAAACATAATCAACATTATTTTCGTCTTCCTCAAACATAGGATCCGGACTTTTATATTTATCATATTTTTTTAAAATCGTTTTATATCGTAACCTATATTTTCCTGAAAATAAAATTAATAAAAGTAAAAATAAATTACACAGATTTTATTGAAGCATGGAGTAAAAGTACCATTGATGCAAGAGTCGCAAAAATACGCACGACAGAAGAGGAGATGAAGAGGAAGAGTTAAAATAAAAGCGTAAGTAACAAAAGCTACAATCAGTTCTTGCGGTAAGCGTAAACACGAATGAGTTATAGATACGCGCCGCAAGCGTCAAGTAACTACCTACGGCCGACTGAGAAAAGGATAACAGCACATGTTACTGTAGTATTTTACGTAAAAATTTACAGCAATCTACTGATATGTTGGAATCAGATCGGTTCTTCATTTTCAATCAATTCAATCAAACAGCAATATACTAGATTTATTAAATTGACCGTACATATCAGCGGACCTTAAGCCAATTAAATATTTATGGGAGGAAATAGACTTAAAGGATCCCAGCACCGTGCGACACAACAACGCTTTGATTATACAAGAGATCTTTAAAGCATGGTCTTATGTACCACTAAATGTATTGCAAAAACTTGTTGAATCAATACCTTGAAGACTTAAAGCTACATTGCAGAATAAGGGAGTAGGAGAACACACACAAAGTTAAATTTGATTTTAAAATTTTCCTTTTAACATTAGGTAAACTATTTTATTAGTAAATTACTATGCGTATTACGTAAGCGTAAAAGAATCTTTTGAGAAAGGTTAGTTATTGTGTTGAAATAAAAATTTATACAAAAAATAGGAATTAAATATATATAGATTTTTATCATTTAACACAATGGTGAAGGATAAAATATAATATACAACTCCAACCGACTTTTGGAGGAGAGTGTATGTGAAGTGAATGTTTAATACGATACAAAAATGCATCGAATATGGTAAAAAAAACACACACACACACACCCTAATGAATAAACTAATGTACATATTTAAAAGCTAAGTTTTTAGCAAAACTTGAGCTGATAAAATATAATAAACACTAATAACTAATAATCATATTACATTACAGAGTCTAAATATACTTACTTTTGCCAAAGATGATGTCTCTTGCTAAGCATATATGTTTTATCAACAAACTGTTTTCTTTTTGTAGTGGTTGTAGCATTTTTTTATAATCTTTGTCACTATTTTTACCTAATTTATTTTCTATTTTTAAAGCTTCAATAAGAGTTTCGTGTTCCTTTACAAGAGACTGGAAAAGAGATATGGATAAGATTATAAAGAATAAAATATAAAAG
The DNA here is from genome assembly GCF_014839805.1 of Manduca sexta. Lineage (NCBI taxonomy): Eukaryota > Metazoa > Arthropoda > Insecta > Lepidoptera > Sphingidae > Manduca > Manduca sexta. The sequence continues at coordinate 7,027,161 of NC_051137.1, read as the reverse complement.
ATTTTTTGAATATACTTACAATATTTATGAAATTACCTGCAGCTGATTAGCGTGAGAACTGGCTGCCTGATACTGACTTTCAAGATGAGAATATTTTGACTCCAGTTCCTTGTTAGCATCCTTTAATTGTTGCAAATCCTGAAAAAGTAGCGAAGATGCAATGTAAAGAAAACTGGCGAAAAGATAATACCCATCATGTGTATAGAAATCTGACTCGCATAATTTATTTCTAGGATGATAGTGAAAATTAGAAAAAAGTATACTTTTGTACTTGTTATTACTGTATTTTGTACTATATTGTATATTGTACGTAAAAGGAATAATAAAACAAGAAAATAGTTTGAAAATTTTATGTATAAATTATTTAATATTTTTGATTTATTTGATAAATTACACATAATATTATGTTTTAAAGAAAATGTATTCATTTGGGATTTACAGATGACAGAGTGGTCACATACCACTTTGTTGTGATCTAATTGCTTCCTACTGTTAGAATGTATTTTTCATTGGAATAGGGGACATACAACCAGAATTAGCCTCCATAATGATATACTCATTTTAACATTTTTTTCCCATTTTTCGTTACGAGTACAAATTATAGCACAATATAAATGCTCACATATACAAAAATATTTTTTATTACATTATGAGAAGATTCGCGTCAACTAACAAATACTCTGTATACAAATGTCGTGCGTGAGCTCGAATTATTGTAGATCAAGCGATAGAATTATAGCTTGCTTAACTATGTTTGTATTCTATGTCAATATATAGAAAACACATGCAATATGTAATCTTATAAACTTAAAACAAGTATATACCCTTACCTTTCCTAAGGCGGAACATGAGTCTACAGATTTTCTGTAATCAATGCATATTTGTTTACACTCCTCTTTAGTACTCAGTAAATTTTTCTCAGTTTGATCTAGAAGTTCCTTTTTCGTAAAATACTTTTTAATCAACGCACTGTAAATAATATATATATACATATTTAGACAGGTCATTAAGGGCAACTACCTTAACTTTCATAGCTACAAGAAACTTTTCTTAGGACACTGACCATCTTTTTTTAATATATTAATATCTGCATCTGCAGATTTATAATTTATATTTTCTGAAAATTAGCGAGTTATGCGAAAACTTTCTTGAAACCAATCGATCCACTTGTTTATATATGGATCAAGTCTCTATGGGATAGTCTAAATTTCATACCTACTACTCTACTAGTACTCAAGTAGTTGTAAGGTCAGAAACTGCTAAAAACTTTCTACAGCATGGTCACCAATTTATCTATACCTTAATGGTATAATATACAAGGCTACTTTTAATTTATTTGTCTTGTTCTCAGTTAAAAAGTGTTAGCTGGCTCAGAATTTGAACCCCTCCCTCAGGCCATATATGCTGCCACAAGAATAAGGTGTCGCGGCGATTGATATAAATACCGCATGTTTTAAATTTATTTTATTTTAAAATTATATTCTTATAATATTATTTAGTAAATAGTCCTGATACTATAATTCAACAGCTTATTTTTAATCCTTTGTAAAATTATAATTTGTGAAAATTTAGACATTAGTGTAATTTTTATTTTTATTATTTTTACAACTTTATATACCTACATATATAAAGGTAGTTATATTATAAATTACTCACTCAGTTCCTATTATTTTTTTCTTTACAATTAAAATTGATTTCCTCTGCTTGTCTGTTGATGAAGGTGCCTGAAATTAAGCAACATTTTCCTGCATAAAATTATACAATACACAATTAATATTATTTTGCTTTTTATAAAGTCAAAATATGAATGTATAATCTATCAAATACCAATTCATTTATTAAACAATAATCTTTACCCATACTAGTTATCAAGTATCATGTAATTTTAGTGTACTAGTGTCGGTGGATTTTTATTAGAACAATTGTTATTTGTAAAATATGGAACAAATTGTAACATCAATATTTTTCTTCTTATAATTAGTATATGGCACATGCTCTTTGTTTTTTATTTAGACTTGGAACATTTTATAATTTATTTGACATGGCAACAAATTATAAATTATTAATCACTCCATTGCATACAGTGCTTGAGGTATTACAACCTTTAAGCAAAAGATATTAGCAACATAATATATATGTACACAATCACTACATAATATAGTAGAATTCTTTTAATATTAATTGCATATATCAACAAACGGAACAAAACTGTAGAATTAGTTTAGTTTCACACAAATTTAAAAGCGGCAATGGCCTAGTTGGGTTTGGAACGGACTGCCGAGACGAATGTCCGCAGATTCAAATCACAAGGGCACACACCTCTGACTTTTCTAAAATCATGTGTGTATTCTTTGTGAATTTATCGTTCACTTTAATGGTGAAGGAAAACATTGTGAGGAAACCTGCACATCTGAGAAGTTCTCTATAGGAATTTTGAAGGTGTGTGAAGTCTACCAATCCGCACTAGGCCAGCGTGGTGGACTAAGGCCTAATCCCTCTCAGTAGAAGAGGAGGCCCGTGCTCAGCAGTGGGCAAGTATATAATACAGGGCTGATATTCATTATATTTATTATTTTCCTGGGTTCGAATCCCGGGTCGGGCAAAGTGATATTTGGGTTTTTCTGCTCAGTATCAGCCCGGAGTCTGGAATTTGTGCCCGATATGGCGATAGGCTCGCCCCCTATCACATCATGGGACGGAACACACTTGGCGAAAAGTGGGTGCCATGGTTGCGCCTCTGCATACCCCTTCGGGATAAAATGCGTGATGTTGTGTTGTGATATTTATTATCACACAAATTTATATGAAAAATAATTAATATAAAATGACTATCAATTGCAGCATATAGAGACATATTGCTTACATTTACCAAATAACAAAAACAAAAATCACCCAGTTTTAATAATTGATAGAATTATATAACTTTTTCACACATCCTCTGAAATGTGCGAGTTGTGTATTGGTATGTTTTGGTTAAAACTTAGTGTAGACTTAATGGCATTGTTTATACCCATAAATCACTTGATTTGTGATAAAAACTCAATATGAACTAATTTATTCTCTTTTATATATTTATGTAAGAAATATTTAGATTTACAAATAAAAGGAAAGATCTAACTACACACATATACTATTCTAATTTAGTTCTTTTATCTCTAATTAGATGCCAGACCAGAAAAATACTTTTGTTGCTATAAATATAGTAAAGCAAAATATGTATCAGCTACTAAATAATAAAAAATAATTTTCTGAAAATGTTTCGCCGTTTAGTTATATTTGTAAGTTTTGATAAACGCTTAAAGTGCTAAATGGTTATAAAAGAAGTTCGGCATACTTATACGATTTTAACCCGGAAAACCCTCAGTGGAACTTATTTTGTGAGAATGACAAACAGCTAGCTAGTATTTTTTAAATAGCATAATACACAGTATAATATTTCAGATTCATAAGCATGAATGCCAAACGTATTAGGATGAAAATAAATATGAATTTACCGCACATACTCTTCAGATAGAACATTAGCAATAATTTTAATTATTATTTCATTTTTAAACAATCGCATATAATATAACCCAAGGAGGATATTTTCAATTAGACAATTAGGAAAAAAACATAACCTAAATTTACTAACCACAGTGGTGCTGGGCGTCGGGCGAAGCAAATTCAAATCAAAGTCAAAAACAGGATCACCGTAACATATAGACATTGTGATACTTATTTAGATATGGAATTTGAAATAAAAATCACTATTTATAACATTTTACTACACTTTTTTGCACTACTTATCATTATCAAAACTAAAACCCGGCGCGCTAAATCTTCCATTCAGCATTCCATTCATTCACAGATTACTTAGAGAAGCTACGCTTCATTCATTCATTTAATTTCATTCACATTTCAGTGTTGCCACTTGCCAGACGTAAACGTCTGCGGCTGAGACCTGTGACAATAAACTATGGAGGGTAGGAGCACCATCTCTGTGTATAAAAGAGTGTCCGTTGCAATCTTCTCTACCCTCCATACCTTCTAGTTGCTCCTTAACCATGACGCCAGCCCTAGGGCAGCTTCTACACCAATTTCTAAACAGGGACAAAGACTATATATGACAAGTGCTACCATAGATATAAAATAAAAACATAGGGCTGGCTTGCCCGATTTTCAAAATCAATAAAATAAGTTGAAATCAAAATATTATGAATTTAGTACATGTCGGAACATATAAAATAATTGATAAAAGACATGTATTTTTTTTAATCCTAACATTCGTCAACGATATTTATTCAAATCAATCTAAAAAAATCATGCAATTCAGCATGTAAATTCTAAATAGACGAATTATATAGAAACTGGAACGCATTGTAATCAGTAGTTATTCCGGATGTTTAAGGCCTATTTTATACTCGTATTTTGATATTGGTCATAAATTTATTTCTACAGTAGTAGGGCTGTCAAGAAATAATAACAAATCCAAGAAATTCGAACTTGATTGCTATGTGTAAATAACGAGTCGCGAGTCCCGCATTAAATATAGCCGCAACATACCGCCACGCCGCGCCGACCAATAACGTTCGCGCAGATCCAAAAATCGTCCTTCGTGGTCGCAGATTACAAATACTTTTTTATTATATTAGCTAGAGCATATCGATTTTATTAATGTAATAGTCCATTCCGGTTAACAGTCATGTTTAAAATAACTGAGTTATTACATATACGCAAAGTAATCGTAATGGAATCTGCATTTGATAATAAGTAGAGTGGGGTCCAGACAGAATCGAATCGTCTATTTCATATCATTTTCAGAGGCTCTTGCCATTTCGGGTACAAAGGAGACGGGCAAAATTGGGCTTGACTGTACACTTATGAAACATTTATCAGTATTCTTCTACTATTTTTATATCAGCCATTAAAAAATATTAGATTGTATTACAATGGGAAAATAAAATATTTTTTATTATGAATAACTAACTGACTTCCGGTATCGGGAATATCAGGCTGTGTATTATTAATGTATATTATTATTGTAATTTGCTTTCTGTACTTCTGCGCAAGTGAATGTTTTTGGTTTGATATTTTTATTTTAACGACTACGGCTTTTCGAGAATATTTTGATGATTGCTGCTTTAATGAACTACCCACGCTTATTCAACAACGGACTTTGATTTCTTGCTTGCTCGACTGATTTTGCTTGTTCTACCAGATTTCGATAAGTATCGATGAACCATCAACACGATCGTGTTAATTGTGACATAGCTACATGGCGTTGTAACACTACAGGAATTCCTCAAATTGAAAACGAAATAGTTCTTTCCATAATATAAAAACAGTATAAACTCATGCCCGTTTCCATGAAGGAGTAGATAAAAGAAGATATGCAACCTACACTTAGTTTCATCTTACGATAAGTAAGTATCTTTATGTCGGTCCTCGTCGATCCCATGCGATAATTTCGATTCTCGTTATTATCTAAGCCAGCTGCTTATTAATCAACACGGCAATCCAATGGACTATGATTAGGTGCTGTGAACATCTTGTGCTATCGGGTAAATACGAATATTATTCACAGAAAAGTGTTTTATACGCTACATTCTATAGCAATTATTTCTTTACTCCCACTGTAGACAGATTTTTTTTCTAATTTAGAAATGGTTCTATTATTCCTATAAAATAATGCATTAATTATCTCTGTAACACCAAGCCCAAAGTTCTATGAAGTACTTATCGCCCATCTCCTTTCAGACTCCGGCAAGGGTAAGAAAATAAAACGTAAAAATTATGCTACCCGATAAAATATAAATTGTTTGTTAAACACAATTGATTACTTTACCATTTTTTGTTTTTACATACTTATTCAATTCAATTTCTTGTTTTTACATATAAGTTACAACTTACAACAAATGTCATAATACATTTCTGTAAAATATGTTCAATAGTGACCTCTCTCCTCTAGTCTGTACATTGTACAACTCCATGCATTTAGTCTTAAATATAGGATCTTGACAATTTTATACTTTAATTTATTGTTTTTTTGTACAATAACAGTTATATACATGCTAAAATTCTATTATTTGTAGAATGATTTTTTTGCTTTACGTGACGACCCTAGCGCAAATCAGATCTATGCTCAATTTTTTGTTTGTTTGCAAACAATTTGCATTGCTGTCAACATAACAGTACTTTAAACGTTAAAAATCAATTTAGTCGAAGCATTTTTTAAGTTATTCAATTTCTTCGCATTGCAGATGCTTAGCGAGATAATACTATAATTCTAAACAATAATTCGGTGCATCGCTCCGTGCTCTCAATATTCCCAAGTTCAAGTTCAAGGTTAGTTTGTATTATACCTGTATTCTAAAGATTTATATGTAGATCGTTTGTAATTACAAAGTTTTCCTTATAACAATAAACACGTGTGTATAAAGAAAGAACATGTGCTTGTAATATATTAATTAAGTACTAAGTTTTTGCGCATTATCCTAACCCAATGTCCTAAATTTCAGATGGTATATTTAGAGAATGAAAAAACGCATTTACCACATAGCAGTTTATATGATCGCGTCAAGAAGCTGCTGGTATCTTTCGAATGGAGTGATTGTGGATTTACTGTTCTTGGAAAAACTATTAAAGCTCACAAATTAATATTAGGAATAAGCAGTCCAGTATTTGAAGCTATGTTTTATGGCCCCATGTCTAAAGACGAAAATATTGAGGTCACAGATATACAGCCTGATATATTTCAACTTATGGTAAATTACATTTATACTGATAATGTAGAAATATCGAACATTGAACAAGCATTTGAATTGTTATATGCATCAAGAAAATATTTATTGGAACATTTAACAGAAATATGCATTACCTACATAAAGGCCAACTTAAGTGTTGACAATGTCATTGAAGTGTTAAATTACCCAGACTATATGCATGGCAAACAACTGATCAGTTATTCATTGAAGCTATTTGGTGTACATGCAAGTTACTTGTTACAGGAAAAAAAGAATCTTATGACCCATTTGTGTATGAAGGCTATACTTGAAACTGATCACATGAATGTTAGTGAAAAAGAACTGATCAAACATGTTTTTGAATGGTCTGCACATTTATGTGACCAGAACAGTTTACCAGCTACATTAGAGAATAGGTATAATTTATTAAAAAAATATGGAATTTTTAAACTGTTGAGATTTTCTACATTAAATCTGGATGAATTAGATGAAATTATTTGTGACAAAAATAGCCTGCTCTCGCCACCTGAGACCGAAAGTATCAGGAAACAAATAAAAGAATCATGCAATGTTAGCACCACAGAAATTGTAACACCAGTGGGATCAAGCAACATCATACCAAGAAATTCATTGACACTTCGATGGCATAGATGTTTTCGTAGCCCTTTAAGGTCTATGGCTCCCATTATAATAGATTCCAACAATTATGCCATACATTGCAGGTTAAAAGCAAGTAAATCTGTATTTATAAATTCTCTGTGTGTACCACCCAGGATGGAGCCCATAATTTATGTATTTAATAAGACAAAAGCATATTCCGAACAATTATCAGTATCAATCATGTGTGAATCTGACAACAGTATTATAAAATATACAAATTTTATGAACACAGTTGAATACTATGCTTCTGTCATTGACATAGAACTAAAGGAACCATGTTTCATTGAAAAAGATAAATGGTACAAAATAAGTTTTGTGTGGCCTCATAATAGATTACCAACATACTCATACTTTGTGGAATTTAGAGACAAATTTTTAATGTTTTATGGGGACAATGTAAAATTCGAATTTGATGACTTGCCCCTAAGTGCAGGAAATGGTGGTAGCTTCTTGGCAGGATTAAAATTTTGTTTGTAATACTTGTGCCATAGAATGCAAAACTTTTTTTTTATATAAAACAATTTATATTCTTATATAAATATATAAGGATTTCAGTTGAAATTTTTATAAAAATGTGTTGAAAATGGAACAAAAATCTATAATATGTAATGAATGATAAAAGTATACTTAATATGAATAAAATTAAAATAAAAAAAAGGTTTGGGTCTGTGATTTTAAATGACAAACTATTTAAAATGTTAATGTTATGAATATCATGATGAAAGTGGAAAATGACCAGTAAAAAGTCTCCACACATGGCTATAAACTAATATGAACACTAACACCATTTTAGTTGTTTAAGTTTATGACGTATTGTAATTTATTTCAGCAATAAATAAATTATTTATTTGCCAAATGCATTTTTACTAATATAATTACAAAATTTATATTATTTTCACAACACATAATGGTAGATCTAAAAAAGTATTTAAAATTTTATTCATCCATGTCAAAAACAAAATCTAAAATATAAACAGTAAAACTTATTTTTCACGGTGTGTGATCTACGCGTCATAATTTACAGGATTACATAAAGCGGACATAACAAGTACATGCTAACGTGGCGGACCTTCAAACTTCTTAGTCAATAATACAATGCGTTCGGCCTCACGGATGCCACTCAATCGTGCGCCGTGCACAGTTGCAAAATATCCAGGTACTGTAGCCTCGCCTGCGAATAATAATATGGGGGGCATTGGGTCGCAGGGGCCGGGGACAGGCGTACCTAGTTCGCACTGATGACTTACCGTAGAACAACAACTCATATAAGAGTACGATCCACAGAAATGCGGATCAGATGCCCAACGCGATCGAAGCATCATTTGGGGATAAGGGAGGCATGGATTACCAGTGAATCTTCGAAGTAATTGTGTTAACCCTTCAGCAACATCGTTTTCCGCCATAGACTCCATAACTGCGGCTTCTTGGCCCGAAATTTGAGCACATAACACGTGTTTGCTACCTGGCATTTCGTCGACTGAGCACACTCCTCTCGTCCAATCACATCTGCATTGTAATTCTTCAGCCGACCAAGCCATTTTTAAGCTACCCTCATGACATACCCAAAATGGCTCGGCATATTCCAAAAAAACTTTATCGCTCAATCCAAAACCTAAATTGCAAATTGCATCTAATTTGCAAACGGGAAGTGGTGGCGCAAATAATTTATCTGCCTGACATTTAAGGCATCCCAATGACATGGTTAAAATGACGTAGTCAGCAGTCATTTCTTCACCGTCACAACTTTTAACGAGAACACGACCAGCTCCTGCTTGCCCTGGACCCCAACGAACAACATTTACAGGTTTGCTGTACCTTATACAATTATCTGGCAATCCTCGCAATAATGGAGCCATAACCCCCACATAACCCAATGGTACACGTACACTTCCACCTGGAAGTTCTATATAACTGCCATATTGATCCGCACTTACGAGTGATAAATCATCACCACACCTGTTACGCAATATATTTGTAAGTCCAAACATCACCCGCGCGGCGTCGTATCTTTGATCTTCTGGGAAGTTGTGCAACTCTTGTTGTATGCGTAAACCAATAAAATTCAACAAAGTTCCATGTAATCTTTCTCCGCCTAGTCTAAACAAATTTGCAGCCTGTTGTTCAATTTGTCGAAAGGTATGATATGCTGTTATTGTAACGGGGAGATCAACCGCGCGTCCTTCACTTGTGCAAAATAAACCACGCGACGCATCCAAACGGGGTAAAGGTGTCTGTAGAAGTCTATCTTGCGATGCCAAAGTGTACACGGAATTAGGTAGACAGGCACCAGATATCCATTCTGCGCCCATTTCGATGATCGCGTCTCCAAGCCAACACGAGTGTATTCGTCCCCCAGGTCTAAAACAATAACTTACTGATCAATTATAATGAATCCAACAGTTTTTTTTATTAATAAAATAAAAAGTAAAAACAAACCTTTCTTTAGCTTCTAACACTACAAAATTCTTTATCCCACACTGAGTTAATCGGTGGGCAGCAGAAAGACCTGCCATACCGGCACCCACAATTATAACTCGTGGCTCTTGACAGTTGGGGCTGATACTGCACGAGTCAAGGATACATTGTTCTTGACCCTTGGCACTTACTGCACTGCTAAAGCTACGAAATTTTTTAGGTATTATGCCCACTTTTATCACTCTTCTTATATCTACAATCTTTAACATTCCCCGAGTACCTAGCCATATGAGTTCCATGATTAACATGTTTAAATTCCTCTTTATATATATTCCATTTAGAATTATGTGAAATTCGTGACACTCTCCAATTTTGAAAGACTTAGAAAGATTTTTGATTTGTGTGACATAAGGTAGGACATCATAGAGAAGAGATTTCTTTATTTTAAAATTTCTTTTCAGAAGTTGTAATGCCAGATTGTGGCCAGATGTTAGCATTAACTTCGTTAACCTTTTACGTGCATTAACTTAGAATATTCGTTTATATGACAACTCTATGCCTGTTGCTTACCAGTTACCTACAATCTAAGGTCCGTATTCACAAACGTTGTTTAGCTAAGAACGGAGCAATGCGGTGATAACTGATAATAAGCCTATTCTTTAGCGTTTTCGGCATGGTAGCCTTCGCAGTGCTTAGGCATAGGAGCGCTGTGATTGGCTAAAATTAAGATATAACTTTACTTCAGTTGACTATCTGACAAATAAAGTCAAAGAAAACCATGAAATTGCTGACATTATGCGTTCGAGCGCACTGTATGTCCTCATAGTATTTTTTGTGAATACGGTGTTAGATCATTTACAGGTGTAAGTATGTACAAATTACAAAACCTTTATAGCTTTTTACTAGTCTACTTAGTACTAGTCATCCTTGAAATCTACGGTTAATTTTTTTTAACGTAAGTACCAATGTTTGAAAGAAACAATATAATCTACTTTTTAAAAGCATTTATTTGTTTTAGACTCATAATATACCTATTACAATAACGCATTACATTCATCGATAGTAGTAGGTACACACATCATTTAGTTAGATGCTAGTGCTGAAGGAGGACTAATGCCCGATTTCAACAATCAATCTTTGTGTACTATTGCTTCCACTTCGTTTTTCGGTATAGGTATTTGAAATATGTCTAGAAATTCCTAGATGTGTAGATATGGAAAAAATAGTAAAAAAGGGCATAAATCTATGTACCTAACAAAATAATATTCAACAATAATAGTTTAAAAAAAATACAAAAAATACACACTTACAAATTAAGCCTTAACACGATAAATGTACGTAACAAACATAAAAATAGGTAGGTATATATTTACAAATATAGTTTAATGCTCGTTACTCGATAGGTATTTATTGTCACTCTAGTATTTAGGTACTTCTTAAAAGAAAGTACCTACGTTTGTAGATAATGATATTGTCAACATTTATTGTATCAATGTATACCGACCTAAGTAGGTTATAAGGTCTTAAGTAGGTACTTATAAAACTGTGAGCAAGTATAATTACTTACTTACATTTTCTTTACACGCGTCGATAAGCTATATTTTAAATTGAAATACGCACAGTACGTAGTAGTAGTATAATATTTTTACTGGAATGATTTTCCATAAAAAAAAATTTGTCTACACAGCAAAGAGGGTAACGTACAAGTACATACGTTCTCTCATAGTAGGGTATTTAAAATTAAGTATAACTATATAGGTACAATTCCCTCCGCGTTTATCTAAGCGGCCATATTAAGATCAGATAATATTATCGGAACTGGATTCTCCATGACCCACATTAAGAATTTTCCGAGGTTCCTACAATGAATGCTGATAACTCGCAAGAAAATTAAATTCATTTTTTAACTTACATTTAATATTACCACATTAAGTAATACCTACATAATATTATTAAGAATCTCCGATAATATATGTGTAATTTATTACAAGGCCAATAGGTAATAATTAATAGGTAATAAATAATTAAATATTGGATGCCTAATTCCATGTCACAGAGTATACAAGACTAGGAATAAAACATTCTCTATTTATAATTATAATATTGTTCACGATACTACATTATAGCACATAGTCCAGCGTTGTGACTATAGATACGGCACTTCTAATCAAGCATTCAACTACATAGCTACGAATCGAAGCGTCTCTATTCATTACCACATTACATAACATACATTTATAATCTAATAATAAATAAATATAGTTGAAACTTTAAATTATTGTGATTAATCAAGCTATTAAATACAATTATCTATAAACAACATCTGGTAACAATATAAGATCTAAAGGCCTACATCACGGAATATATTTTGTTTAATATAGGTTAGTATATTTTTGGTCCTACGCGTTGTTGAACAGATCATTTTGATCAACACCGCTCCCTTACTTTTTAAGAACATCATCAGCCGATGCTTTTATTTCTTCCCAAGATACATGCATGTCACTTTCTTCAGTGAACCGTGAACAGATTGCTAATCTAAGGAAGTATACGTCATCGACTTTAGAGGGCACTAAATGGATTTTTCCGCGGCCATTTATGCGTCTCAATAATTCTTCATTGATTTCATTAGATCCTTTGAGCCTAAAACATACAAGCCCCATAGTCACCTCTTCAAATAGCTCAAATCTTTCATCCGAAGTTAAAAGCCTTTCGAACAGGTGAGCAAATCCAATTTGTTTTCTAATGTATTTTTGAAGATTTTCTACGCCATACAGCCTCAAAACGAACCACAGTTTAAGTGACCTGAATCGTCGTCCTAAAGGAATTTGCCAGTGACGGTAGTCTGGTGCCGATCCCTGCTGTTCGTGCTTCAAGTACAGAGGGTCCACATTGAACGCGTCAACAATCCATCGCGGTTGTTTCAACCACATAGCTGAGCAATCGAAATTGACAAGCATCCATTTATGTGGGTTGAAATTGAAAGAATCAGCCTTTTCAACCCCTTTCATAAAGTGACGGTATTCGGGACAAATAAACGCAGAGCCAGCATAGGCCGCGTCCACATGCAACCATATATCGCTTGCATTACAAACATCTCCAATTTCATCTAATGCGTCAAAGGCACACGAAGAAGTGGTACCTAATGTGGCGACTACCTGAAAAATATAAAATCAAATTGTTAAGGGCCTGTTTCACAATTTCTGAGTAAATGCTACTCATCACATAAATGTATAAACCGACCAACTATATAATTCAGGATCTAATATATATAACTAAATAGTAATAAAATGAGTAGAGTATTGTCTACATTAACTGAACTCCGAGCTTCCGAACTTCGAACCCAGTCATGATTATTTTTAGCGCGATTCGGGGTTCGAACTCAAAACTTCAGCGCTTAGAAGACTTCGCCACTTCAGACGGAGTCCCCAGACCCTAGGCACCTGGAGCGGTCGCTCCGCTCTATGAAAGGACCGGTTCCTATACCTGTACATACTAGAATATAAGGCTGGTGGGGGATTTTCAATACACGACAATTGTAAGGCTTTAGAGTCTCTAGATAGATGACAACAAAGCCCATGGATGTCCATAGGCTTCGTTGTTTTCAATCAAGCTACAACTTTACGTAATTTAGATATTTAATATTAATGAGTGGATGAAGTAGATGCTTACATCTACTTCATCCCTTAGGACTTAAAGGGTAGGTATTAGATAATAAGGCACTGACTCCAAATATAAAGTAAATATAAGCAGGCCTTTTTGTTTCTTCGTTTTGGGTATACGCTAATTCTCGAAAGTTGTAAGTCCATAATTTATATAAGATTCCTGTTATTTTTAATGGTAATTTTGTCTATATTTTCGAAATATCCTTTGAGCCCTGAATATAAGTATATCTAGATAAATAACAATTTTGCTTTGTAGTAATTTTTGCAGGACGTTTATTTTTTGTCAAAAGGTTTTATTCACATTTTTCAGTTACTTATACAATAGGATCCAACAATTTAATAGAGTCATATGGATCTTTAACATAATTGGCAAAGTGAGGGTAGACTATGTACAATCTGTTTAGCCTCTAAAACCGTTGCAGCAAGATGTTTTGTTATGAAATGGTATAAACAATACATGGATATAGAAGCAATCGCGGGTCATTTTCTGTTAGTTATTGAAGAATTCCATTGTCTATGCACGCAAATCTTCATAAGATCGTTTATTATATTATACTAAAACCTTCCTTGAAATCAATAAGTTTCAGGAATTACATACGAGTCGAATACAGAACCTCCGTTATTTGAAGTCGGTTAAAACTTACATAGAAGGGAATAAGTCCATTGCGAATGTCCTCGTCGATTGCTTCACGCAGAGTGTCCCCGCGAAGGCGTCTCTTAGAATCCGGTTTCAATGATCTAAGTTTTACCCCACCAAGAAGTCCAGCCCGCTCTACTGACGAATGGGCCTGTTCTGTAAAATCACAGAAAAAGATATCATTATATATATTACATCGGTCAATAAGTCCCGAATAATTTTTTTTTTTTTGTCGTAATCGTTTTTATTTATCAAGATAGTCTCCTTCAAAGGTGATACAATCAATCCAGCGCTTCTCTAAAATTTATTTACCCTTCCTATAAAACGATTTGACTTAACCCTTCAAAATACGTTTCAGTTTCAGCGATCTCTTCTCTATTTGGGCCAATTTTTTTTCCGGAAAGCATTTTTTTCAGTTTAGCAAACAGGTAATAGAAGCTGGGAGCCAAAACTAGAGAATATGGTGGGTGAGACATCAACTCAATCTTTAATTCATGCAGTTTTGCCATTATGGCGACAGCTGTGTGACCCGACATTGTCTTGATGGAAAAGCACTGTTTTCTTTTGCATTTGAGGCCGTTTTTTCGCGATTTCATGCTTCAAACGCACCATTTTTGGCCATATAATATTCGCTATTGATCCTTTCTCCCTTCTGAAGATAGTCAATGAATATTATAACTTGCGCATCCCGAAACACGGAAGCCATAAACTTGCCAGCCGACATTTGAGTTTCTGGTCAATTTGGACGCCTTTCGTCGGTTGCAGTCTATTCAGTTGACTGCCGTTTTGACTTTGGAGTGTAGTGGTAGATCCAGATTTCATCCGTTGTCACATATTGCAAGAAAAAATCCGTTTTATTTCGTCTTAAAAGCTCCAAACAGCACTCCGAGGCTTCAACACGTTGATGCTTTTGGTCAACGGTGAGCAAACGCGGTACCCACTTTGAACAGAGCTTTCTCATGGACAAATGTTCCTACAAAATGACAAATACATTGCCTTTTGATATCTTTAGAATGTCGGCTATCTCCTGTACCATCACTTTACTATCTTCCAAAACGATTTTGTGTACTTTTTTATGTTATCTTAAATCACAACCTCAATTGGACGTCCTGAGCGTTCAGCATCATTGGCGTCTGTATGCCCACGTTTAAATTCAACAAACCAACGTTTAACTGTTGCTTTTGATGGAGCAGAGATCTCTTAACATTTAACGAGCCAAAATTTTGTTTCAACGGTATTTTTCCTATTGGAAAACAATGTTTAATCAACACTCGAAATTCTTTTTCGTCCATTGTTTTAGAGACACTCAAAGTAGCATTACTAAAATCACTGTAACTTTTTTACAAATTGTTAAAAGTTTATGAAATTTTGACATGTGTTACATAGAGGTCAGTAATTTTTGAAAATCGGTAGTATTTATCCGTTACAGCGCAATTTATATATTAGGCTCGGGACTTATTGACCGATGTGTATTTTAGAATATATTAGTTCTTAAGTAGTTAAGTAGGTGTTGGGTGTCCCTGTATAAATACTATAACATTTTAGGATAAATCGGGTAGGCATAGTGGGTCGGGCAAAGTGACGTTGGGTTTTTTATTAATTATCAGCCATTGCTCTTCTGGAATTTTTACCCGATATGGCGACACGCATCCCCTATCATATAAAGTGATGAAACACACATGATGAAAAATAGGTATCCTAGTTGCACCCCCACCCAACCCATCAGGAATAAATGCGTCATTTGTTGTGTTTGTTTGTTTTGATTAGGATACCTAGATATCTACATCCACATTGTCTTATCATAAAACAAGGAGAGCTAAGTATAGTTTGTATAGTTTTTCACAGATAATATAAAATTGTTAATGCATATTTTTTTAAGGGAAGAGGCAGAATAATGCAATATTTTACTTACGATTGCAGTAGCCTACAAGCTTGCCGAGAATGTCTGTCTCAGTCCACTCGGGGTGTTGTTCTTTGACTCTGTGCATCATACGAGATTTGGCACCAAGGAGAGCTACAAACGTGGCTTCACTTGCAGTGCCTTGGATGACACCGCCACCTTCTCCGCCAGAACGTGCTAAGAACTGGTCCGGAAGACCCAACATTTGACCGAGCCAGTCTAACATAACAACTTCAAGTTCCGTACATGCTGGGCTTGCAATCTGGAATGTTAAGTATGCTTCTGTAGGTACAGCTGTGTTAAATATTTAAAAAATAGGGACATCAAATCATTGAACCGCTGGATTTAATGACACCAAATCGTGTAACAAACAGGGCTGAAAAATTATATGAGCGATTTTTTTAATAAGTGTAGGTACTTGTATTAAATTAAATTAGGTTACTTTTGGTCTGGTGACTCATGATAAAGGTATGTAAAACCTGATCTACTTAATTCCTTCGTTGAAATTAGTAAGAAAGGTAAACAAAGAAAATTGGTTCCGTAGGTTGCTAAGCAGCCGAAATGGTTAAGAGAAAAAAAATACAAGAAAGGACAATTAACGAAGCTTGAAAGGCTTGAATACATTAATATCTAAGCGAAAATCAGTAAAGTTTTGAGTACAGCGATTGAAAGTTTTGATTAAGAAAATCCGTAACAATTAAACTGTTTACTTTTATAGTCTAATGATATTAAAATAGTTTTAGACCTATAATCCATAGGTCAAATGACACAGAAAAATATGTCGATTCCAAATATCTATACATAAATAAATTTTCTGTATAATTGTTGCTTAGATATGATTGCCTTTCAAGCTTCGATTAAAAAGGTAATAAAAGAGCTGAAGTATTTATTCTACACAATAATATCAAGTCTCACCGCAAGAGTCAATGCGGAATCTAAATAAACGAGATTTATAATAACGAGACATGTAAACTCGTTTTCCTTGTTCGCGTTTCGTTTCGCTTTTAACACTGACATTGGAGAACAAAGGCAAAAAATCTCTCAATTTACATAACAACAACACTGTGCATTACCTCTAAGCATCAGACTGCTTAGGTTAACTACCTACAGGATATCTAGCATAGAACAATAACACCTCCCTCATAACTCATTATGCCGAGGTATTGATATTTTATTGTCCATGAACCATGACTATAATTTCCATCCACCCATGGATGCAATATCAGAGATGGAAACCCACAATTCTACCACATCTACCTAACGTTATGATGACTATAATTTTTTTAAATTTGAATTACTTGCTTATTAAATCCTCTTAATGGTTTAGATTTACAATGCTAGTACGTACCTGCTTAACAGCACTAATAGACATATCTAGCCTTGTCTACAAAATTAAAATCATGCTCTACAAACTAATTACTAATTTGTACCGCAGACGAATTAGCAATGGACCGTGTGGAACTGGCCGAGTTCATCTTCCGTCAAGTTAAAAATTGTCTGTGAATAATTGTAGAAAATACCTAACATACTCTAAATTTACTAAGCTGTTATAAATGCAATACGGAGTGGATATATATGTGCGTATATAAGTATAAAAGTAAGTACATACATACAGATATTCTTTTATTCTAATTTGAAAATGTTATAAATCGTAACTGTAGCTTAGATATTAATTTATCGCATTCTATCCTCTGCTTCCAGGTAATTAGATGACTAATTTATTTAATGCAATAACTTCATTAGTAACTTACCCAGGTGAAACCGATACAAGCAATAGCGCCGCTCAACATATCCGCCACAATAGAAGGGTAAGAGTTGGCCGTCGGGAAATAGGCGTGGAAACGAGGTGATTGCCAGTGGGTGACGCCAGACATGACCACCCTTTCGATATCCGCCATCACTGCTGTCCAGGGCTCAGCTTGCTGGGGCGCCTGCTCAGGGACTAGGGGACGTAGGTACCCTGGCTTCACTGACGGCACTACTTGTCTACAGGGAATAAAAATTTTATGTAAGTGTGTTTATTATTGGGTTTGGCAAAGACAAAATTATATATTATTTGTTCTATACTCAATGAAATCTCAATGTAAGTAAATATCCATATTCAAACAAAAATTATACTTATAATAAACGTCAAATCATAAAATTTAATACACGAAACATTTGCAAACTTTTTTTCTTAAATTATATTAAGTACATGAATAATATTTACCTATCTCTAATGTTTTCCAGATACTCTGTGATGTAGTCAGTCATCGCTTTCGCGAAGTCTTTAAAGTCTCCGGGATTCATGACTTCTGCAAATAAAAAAAATCATAGTATTGTAGATAAAGTCTGGAGTACTTACTTATCTATAAAATTTTGTGTAAGTATTTAAATAGGTAATTAAAAGGCATGCTTAGTCTTTTTTTTTCTAGAAAATACAATCGGCTAATTTATTACAGTTTTTCGATGAGTTGAGAGGTCCCGAAAAAAAATGTCATAAAAATTTTACTAATATATATACAATTTTATACATCAAACTGGTTATTATTAAAGCTAGTTTATGGGATAATTTAATGACTGTCAATTCTCTCTGTTTAAGTTAAAAAATCGTTGATAACTCTACAAAAATTTAAAACCTTAGGAAAGATCGGACGTTCGCAGGATGAATTTAAACTTCGTTCTACTCTTCTAAAGCTAGTATGACGAAGCTAGTCTCAAAAAATCAAGTTGAAGTCCCGATCAGTGTTAAGAAGAGCAAAATCCATCTTTTTGGTTTGAACGCATAAAGCACAACTGTTCTTGGTCGGAGCATCAGCTGCGGTATGTAGGACAGGACAAAACGAAATGGCGTACCTCCTATGTAGGTTAAACTAAAAAAATATTTATATTTTCGTAGTATTTTGGCATTATACGATCTTACCCCTTATCCGATCTTAGCCGATTGCACCTTAAACATAACACGTACACTTAAACGCACATTTAATGCCATCCAATTAAAAAGCTGTAATTAGCATGCTCATGATAAATGAAAATAAACAGGAATGATAAGATCTATAAAAGAAATTGACATTTGTTTCTATCAATTAAGTAATATATTAATACTTATTATAAATAAACTATGAAAGAACTCAAATAACTAAAGTTGTTTGAGTATGCTTTGTGAATTATTGTTTGCTTTAGCGATGAAAAAAGATGTCGAAGGAAACTTGCATTCCTAAGTTCTCTGTAAGAATTTTTAAGGAAATGTGAAGTCTGCAAATCCGCACTGGGCCAACGTGGTGAACTTAGGGGTAATCCCTCTTAGCAGTATAGCATCCCCATGTCCAGCAGTATGACAATATAATATAATACAAGACTGATATTATATTCATGTATTAAGTTAAGAAATTATAGTACTTATAAGGTATTAAAATTAACAAAATAAAACCCTAAGTAACAAGAACTCGAATGCGTAAAGTAAATTAAATTCTAAGCAGAAAAATAAACACACAAAATCGGAATCCACAACAATAAATACAACATCTAATAAAATTGGCGTCAATCACAAACCGTAATTCAATTTTAAATGGGACTCTGACATTGTAAGACCTGAAATAAACACGATGTTATTGTCTTATAATGAACAAGTAATAACTTATTGTTATTAATGTCATTTTGCGGCGTAAGTTAGTTTAAACTAGGAGGAAGATATATATAATTAATGATCTCTACTAAATCGATACCTACAATCGTCTATACTTATTTATATGTTAATTTTTATATACTCAATAATTACACCATCGGCTTACCACTATATCGAAATAACTATAAATACAATGCTTATTCTAATACAGATGATAAACCTTTACAGGTTTATTTACATATTATTAAGTTTATTATTATTATATACAAATATAATAAAGTTGTAACGGGCTATGCACATTATAGGTATTGAAGAAAACCAATATGGGTCCTTTATTAGAGGAAGTGAACGCAAAACAACAGTTTATAGAATTTTTGTCTCTGTCTACATAGAAAGACATGTACAATACACCCATCCCGCCAAAACTACTGCATGGAATTGAATGCAGTTTTCACAGATGAATTGTTAGGGGGTCTCACCCGGGAAACGGGACTTTTTTCCGGAACAACGTATTCAGACAGTGGAGTCGCGAACAAAAGCTGGTTATTGTTATAAAATCGTAAATTTTCAATTATTACTATAAGTACATATACGTATATATATTAAAAAACTGGTGGACGCGAGAAAAAAATAAAGGATTAGGAAACGAAGAACATTTTATTTTGCCTGCTTAAAATATGTTCGTTGGCGCTTTACTATAAAACCACTCATTGATCTAAATCGACGCAGACGATGTTGTGAGCACAGCTAGTAAATAATAACATTAGGCACGCACGTTATCTTCTATGTTCGTGTAATGCATATAGGTAAATAAAGATACCGAATGTAGTGATCCGATTGAGTGGATTCTAGCCCTTAATTATATTTTAAAATATGATTTCACTACCATAGACGCAACTATAACTAAGTATTTTTAATTCATTATAAGTGGCATTTTAGATAAGAATATGACTACTTTATCTTTCGGCAAATCCCCATATCCCTGTGGCAGAGTCGTAACACATGACAAATAATTACGATTGCTCACAATAAATTTACCAACAATAATTTTCCAAGAAATATAGGTTACGTAGGTACCTTTATTACACAAATACTTATAAATTCTTAGTTACTAGTATAATAATTCCTTAGCTCCGTTGGTTCTTTTTATATATTATATACTCTCATAAGTAAAATAAGAATAGAGAAACTGGAGCTCTGGAAATAATGTTCAGACAACTGTAATTGGCACCATTACTCTAAAAGGTGTCCGTACGGATACTCGGGGTCCTTTCTCAGGGTATACCTACTTCAACAAGACACAACTTAATACAGATAATACATATACAGCGGTATGCTTAACACCCCGAAGGAAAAAAAGATTATTAAAAATAAGGGATAAATTATCAATTAACAAAAACAGCTCACAGTTAACAATGATAATAAGAATCATTTAAAACATATATTTCCCGTTGGAAAACAAAAAACATTTCATTTTTATGGAGTTGGTTAACCGATTTAACTGTTAAAAAATTTAACCTTTTTGTTTATACGTTATTCAGTAGACACCTAATGTAGACTTAGATAAGTAATCTATCGTTACCAAATTCAATGTCACCTACAACGTGGCCTGGTGGTCAAACAGATAAACGCAAGGAGGCCTGAATTAGTCCCCGTTCAATGCCGAGAGAGCGGCTCTTGCGCAACCAGCAGCCGGACAGCGAGCAAGTGGTGCGAGGTTACCAGCGGACCTCGCTGCAGTCCGCGCCGCTACTTATTGTTTTATCCAGCTAAAATATTGCTTTGTCTCACACTTAACATAAGCACACATTATACCAAATGCTATACTAATATATTATGTACAAAACTGAAGAGTTTGTTTTTTAGTTTGAACGCACTAATCTCAGGAAGTTGATTTTTTTTACTAACACTTAACAGGAAGCCACTTTACTCTTGGGTGATATAGGATACTTTATATTACCGTAATATATAAAGCAGGACCTTTAACCCGGAAAAACTTTTTTACGCGGGCGAAGTCACGAGCAAAAGCTAATGCTATATAAAGTTTCTTTTAATAATTAGCGAATGCACGCTGAGCTAAAATCGTCTTGCGCCTGGTTAGGCACTTATAAGCATATGCTACTTAAGCACATACTAAATTGTATTTATATTACATATTAGATATTTGAGATAACATACATGCGATAATCTACTAAGTATTAATATCTCATTTTATCTTTTTAGATATAAGTACCTAAAAAGATAAAATAGGATATTTTTATCAATACTTTCTTATCTGTAATATAATAATAACACATAAAACAAATCTATCCCGTACGAATAGCAATATTTTTTAATGAGCACATTGTAAATCAAATAATTAGCCATAGCTAATATTATTTATTAATAACCTTTTAAAAGTATACGCACCGTTTAATCAATTACAAATAATATAGTTAACTAGTATACGTGCCTATAAATAAATTTATTATAATAATAAGTTAAGGATAACTTTGGATCTGGTAGATAAAGTAAGTATATATTTTATCTTTATTAAAATTAAGTTCCATGAAACGTTATGATTCACTCTTGCAGCGTATCGTTTGATGGAGGGCCAAGGTGATCTAAGTCCGCACGCGATATTGTAAAAACACAGTGTTCACAGACTACAGAGACACTACAACGTTGCCGGTACTGATTATACATTCAGTACTTAATTTAAATAGTTTATTAATTTTAAAAGTAACCTCATTATTCGCATAGAAAACTAGTTTTTAAGGTCATTCTGTACTGTGACATTGACCTTGTTCCGAGTACTTTCATACAAAAAAAAAACACACTGTTACTTGTTTAATATGAGTAGTTGCGTATTATCATTAAATCTTGAAGTCGGAAGTACTTTATACGGAAGTTATGGATTTTTAATACCTTTAAGTAATTATTGTAGTCGGATAAGAACAGGTCTATGTACTTGCTAGGTACGTGACTGTACTGGAATTTTTTCTAGGTCTTGCTCTAGGTAAGCGAGGCTAATCGTGTAAATCATGACATTGTTTTCTAATAATAAGAATTACGACATCAATGTAACGTGAAATGCCTGATATAAAATCAAATTATGAAAGATAAATTAACTTTCTAAATATTAAAACAGGAAAACCCCAGCGCGATGACGTAGATCACCGAGGGGTATTTCCCTCTCCACGGGACGCGGTGTTTCTTGCGTTGGACAAGTTTAACGTCATCTGTTTTCCTCAAATTATAGAATTAAAAACATATACCGGTATTTTAACGTCAGTCATCTAATTGACGTAGAATTTCCTCAGAGAGTTGTAAAGTTTGTTTTTAGCAGGTTTGGAACAATATTTTTTATATAATTGCAGGATTTTATGTTGCACATGTTTTTTCGTAACAACTTATTATGAAAAGATACATACAAGATCATGGAAAGATACAAAAAAAGCGAAACTTAATGCCATCGTGCCTAAACGTTATATGAGACCCCCTATTTTTTATTACAATTGACCTGATTTTACTTTTACTCTTTTAAACTATACATGGTGCCGTATTTCGTTTGCGGGGGTATATCCGTCCTTTTACTATTATAAGCATTCTAATCAAGGGATATCACGTCCGAAATTACCCTAACTTTAATGCTGGTACCAACCACAATTATTCACGAAAAATTATTGATATTGGTTATAATTTCGGAGATTAGAGTGTACTAACATGAGGACAAGAGATTTTTAATTAAGATAATATGAAAGAAAGATAGAAGAAATATAAAGTAATTTTTGACGCGTAATTACTTCAGTAATACCTATATGTTACGTTGGGGATTAGTTAATAGTCGTAACTCGTACAGCGTACTAAAGTTAAAACTTTGCTTTTGTATGATTTTTGCATATAGAAAAATAATAATATTTAGATCCTATAAAATACAAACTTCTTACATCATCTCATACAATTAAGTAAAGGAATACAAAATTGAACTTTCTATAAAATTTAAGCTTTGTGATAATTCAACGGTTTGTGACTTGTAGCTTTTTCTACTCTCTTTTTGACTTGTAACGGTTTGTGCGTTATACCCATACTTTATTATAAAGTAAACTTTATAAGAACAATAAAGTTTGTGAAAATAGTTTATTTAGCATGATTTGATTCCTTTGGGCCCGTCCGTTAAATTTTGTGATGAAGATACCAAATGGCGAAACGAAAGAAACAATTCGTCTTTAAATCTGATAATTTTATTTGTCAAAAGTAATGAAAAAATATGTTGATAAGCAAAATAATGAATTCAAATTAATTTGCACTTTATTTTGACACCATGTTACTTTTTTCTACCTTTAATTTATCAGTGTACACTATTTGCACAAATAATAAGGTGGCAACCCTATTTGTAGCCTATGTGACGGTTGCGTAACAGAAATAAATTATGTCATGATATCACTAGGTCGCGAGTTTGAGAAGTAATAAGGTCAAATTAGTTTATTACATTTATTTATTTTTTTAAGTCAGGATGTCACGTAGCAATTTCTCGACATAGGTAACTCACGAGAAAACTTTCAATGACTCTACCTATATTTAAGCTACTAAGTAAATATTTGAACAATCAGTTTGCCAGTTCTTTACGATTCAATTAGGCTTGAAACTAGAAATATCTAATTTATACGTTAAAAACCATCCGACAAGCAGAAATGTACATTAACATTATGTTTATGTACAACGTGTGACAAGATATTTTATTATCAATTTACTTACCTACATGGGAAACCTGATTTCTTTTAGGTAGTATATTTCCCTAAACCTAACAAAAAGTGGAATACAAAACTACGAAGTAGGTTTAAACTGTGAAAAACATGTTCTATTAAGTATATATAAAATATACCCGATGGTTATGAACCGAAACAAAGATTTTGCCTACGTATTTTCAAGAAACGAATCAAATTAGTTAAATATTTACGCCAATTAAAACTGAAGTACTACATAGTTTATATTGTGATGATTTATGATCATAATAATTCTTATCTTTTGTAGAATACTACAAGAATACTACAGCGTTTGTTCAAAGTGGTAGAGTCACTCTGTACACATATTGACCTATTTGTCCACCGCATGAATGTTCTGGATAGTAAGTACCACTGTCTCACAGAAAACTTACATGAATTGACAGTATTCTATTTATGTCGGATGGTGCAACTGAAGTTTATAGACTCAAACACCTCCGCCCCGCCGTAAGCTCTTATCTTTTCTGCCTGCATTCGACAGCATCCACCACCAGGCCATTGACGATTTTTCTAATAACGGATGTCTATGATCGGTGGATATCAAGTTACTATAGACGGGCAGCTTGCTTGTTTTATCGATATTATTATTTACGCTAATTACAATTATCGAACGACAAAGTTTATTTTGTGATGGTTCATGATAATATTTATGATAGTAGTACCTAATTCTTACCTTTTGTAGAATACTACAAAAGATAAGAAGCTGAATAATTTTTGATCATACTATCTTTATTATATGTTGTTGTTATGCATTGAAACATATTAATTATTTACGTACCAGCAAACTTAACAATTCTCTAGAAAATCATTTTATAAAGCTTAAAGACTTCAGTATTAGCATTTATAAATGGCCTTGGAATATGTTATGTAGCAAAACAAGATTTTAAGTGCATTTTATTAGATGTATTCTGTTATGATAGATATATATAAGGTTAAAGTTTTTCAAAATGCTAGAGTCACCCTGTGGACATTTTGACTTATGAATGTGCTGATTCGCAAAGTATAGTGTGTACTACTGTCACACAGAAAACTTACGGGGATTATTAATTTTCTGTTACACTTTGTATGGTGAGTGAAATTTATAGAGCCAAAATTCTCCTCTCTGCAATAATCTCAATTCTTTTTCTATCTGCATTCGCCAACAGGGCATTCATAATTGTTTATGGTCGCCGTATATCAAGTAACATCAGATGGGCAGTCTACTTATTTTACCGATATTATAATAAATATGTACAATCTGCCAAATCATTTAAAAGTGACATGCAGCATAGGTATTTTACAAGCTTTTATTTCACTTTTAATGTTTATAATATATATATATGTATGTTTGGGTCTCGTCATGCAACTGAATTTTAATACTTAACTAAAAAATAAATTAAAATTTTATTTGTGTAGATGATACAAAATTATGTACTTAAGTTGATTTTGACAAGCAAAATCTCGCGACGAGCTTTTATCTCTACATAGTATAAAATAAAGTTTAAGATTTATTCTTTCATTTTAAAGCATAATATAATTTTGTTTCTGTAATACACTTATTCCGAGCATCGAGTATCTGTTTAATGCACAATATCCTTATTAGAAGACCCCCAAATTTGTTTTTTTTATTGACTCGACCTCATCTTCTAGTCCAGCGTATATAGCGCCGCAACGTTTATACTGTCTACTGAGGCCGTCTCTACCAAATGATCAATTGAAAAGAATTGAGAGCGATCTAAAATTTTAGAGAACGATATATATTTTGTTCTAATGCTGTTAGGACCGCTTTGAAAGTGACGAGAGGAAGTGTGGAAATTTTTGCTCCTAAGACAAAGACTAGGTATACATAAGAATCTGTTTGATCTGTTCTCTAAACTCTAGTTATAGGAACTCTACTCACTCGACTCACCTCAACCGACGTAAGAGTTCCCTCACAGCCACCGAGATGAAATTGCAGCGATAGTTACCCAACGATACCCAATAGTTAATGTCGTTTGTGATATTCACAAGTGTAAGTGCGAGATATTAGGAAGATAATCTTACACGGGGCCAAGAAAGTACTAACTCGACAGCATAATATTACAAAACATTATAACCCGTGGTAGATACCTATATCTTCAGAGATAGAAGATATAGGTATCTACCACGATAGGTGATTAATTTCATTTTTCTACATTATTTCCGTATATGAACTTCAATTGTTCCAAATCTCACAATCCTTTGAGCGCGCAATATGCTTAAAAGAAGTACAAAAATCATTTTTCCCGTATAAATATATAGATATATCGTATCAAACTGTGACTTTTATTGCTTTTATAAAAGGTATACTTTATTCAAATAAAATACCTAGATTTTATTAAATCTACTCGCTCGAAATACTGATTCTACTTTTAAGTTATTTTTTGGCGGGGGTATCTAGTTAATTATGACATAGCTTTTTAATCATTAATTTATAATTCCGGTTGGATTTTCACGCAAACATTTAATAAAATTTTGGCTTGATTTTAATTTTAACTAGGTGCCTATTAAATTAGATACAGTGCGTGGTGCAGCATACCACTCAGCTTTAAAATGACTGTCGAACGTGAATTCCCAGGTTCGACTCTCGATCATAGACAAATATTTATATGGGATCCGCAACTTGACACAAGTTATTTATTGTATCTTATGAAATCATGAAAATCACGACGTGACGGTTGATAGATAGTGATACTAATTTACTAATACTTAGATAGGTCTAAAACTGTATTGTACACCAAATATAGAAAATAAATACTAATATGAAGTTTTAAGACTACGTGCTGCAATAGACGATCTTATCGCTAAAATGCAATCCGTTTATTATATTTACTGGTTCTACTTTATTTTATTATAGTAGTACTGTACCCATACACACCGCTGTATGTAGAGTTTGAGGTTAAGTGAGTACATTTGGCATCGTTCAAGTTTCCACAAAGCAACTATTATCCGGAAATTATGAATTCTGCGTTTAAAACAGGTATTTTTCACGAAGTCTAAATTAGAAACAGGTTTAATTTACCACATATAAACTCCGTAAGCAATAATATCTATAAAAACATCATTCGCCTTTAAAATTAGAAAGGACATGAATCTTATTGGTAAGTATTATTATACTAATAATTCTAATATATTATAATACTTATATTTAGGTTTATATTGATTTAAGAAAGAACTTAATAATAAATAAAAAAAAACGATATAATGATAATTATTAATAGTTTCAATTGTTCAATGCACCAAAGTAACAAATGTGGATCTATAAGCGGATATAAATTCCAATTCAATACTGCTTCCTGGTTTAATTTTTACTGCAAATTGTTAATAATCCTTTGCATTTTAGGTAAAATCTCAATTAACCTTGTGTAATTTGTAAAATTACTTAGTTAAACTAAAAGGTCAACTAAAACTTAAAATAGAAACTTACCAAAGTTTTTGTTCAATCAGCTAATGCAAGACCTTTCTGTTGCAAATTAATCACAGCGTTTCGGTAATTAGCGCAAGTATAAATAAGATTGAAGACAGTAATGTTTATCGCACAAATGAAACACCGCGGTGCAAAATCGCGGTGCGTTCAACACACTGTCTTTGTGAGACTACGCCCGCCGCGCGGACCTTGCAACCTTTATATACCAACCACGATCGAGTGAACAGTTCGCAATATACACATAATATATACACTGTACAGACCTACGTAACTCTATTTAGAAGATTATCTGCAGCGCATAAGCCATCTAGTCGAGCGCAAATAGAAGAAATACTAATCTATGGATAGACCGACTATTATGCTCGATGCCTTAATTTTCATTTCAATCATCATTAATTTTATTTTCTTGCATGATATGAATAAACGCAAATGTCGTTATATATCGGGTAGGTCAACATATTCCTAGGTTACAATAAAAATGCTCTCTATCATATTTTTTGAAAATAGAAAACTACAAATCCATACTTCCTTCATACTTATAAGGTACTACAAATGAAGATAGTCTGGTTCCTAACAAGGCCCATCTTCTTCTCCTTTCCTAACATATATTTGGTTTATTTTTCGTATTGTAATGCAAAAACATACTGCATTTTTTGTGTAATTCTTTTAAACATACATAATAAATTGTATAATATAAATATAATATAATACAAATGTACCCATTTTTTTTTTTTTTTTTTTTCTCTCTCTCTGGCAAGGCGCGGTTTGCGCATCTGCCAATGAAATGTACCCATTAAATGCATTAATAAATTTGAAATTGGAATTCTTAAACAAAGAGGAGATATTTCAGATAAAAGTGGCCAGTTCGACATAACGCCAATTTCATATGTAAGGACCTAATTAATATGTTGCAATCGTTGTATTTTTTCATGAAACAATCCGTCTGTCTATTACGCTTTCACGGCTGGACCACTCAACCGATTTCGATGAAATTGTGTATGGATATAATTTTAGGTCCTGGGAAGGACACAGTCTACAGGAAAATATATTGCAGGACTTTTATCACAAGAAATCTTTGTCATACGGGCGATCCGCGAGCAAAAGCTAGTAATGAATAAGTGTATACGAAATCCAAGGTACCTATTCCGACATTGGTGACGATGTACCTACTTATCGATATCATCATCATCATCATCATCAGCCCGTTGCAATCCACTGCTGGATATAGGGCTCTTTCAAGATATGCCACATAGCCCGGTCTGCTGCTTTATGCTTCCAGTGTTTGCCGGCCGTCTTGTATAAATCGTCCCGCCACTGGCTAGAGGGCGTCCCACGCTACGCTTATTAATATAAGAAAAGCTTATTTAAAAAATATTGATGTCAAATGATGCTTTTCCTTCGAAGTAATCCTGCAACATTATGTAAGCGTGAACATTTAGGCAAAAGATTCTTGAATATCTACATTGTTCCCGAAATAGATTGATTTATGATATATTTATTCAGGACGAAGACTAAAGTATGATAACGAAATACCTACACAAGTAAAGTTGTACCATAATATACTTTACTTGTGATATAACATTATATACCGGTATCTTATATAGATCAGCGTTATCAATGTCTTTAAATTAGTCTGGGAATTTCTATTTTTTTTTACGGAATTTTCTTATTTATTTTAGAAATGACGCTGTAGAGTAAAAAGGTGCTTTACGTATTTTGGAAATATTTTAATATCCGCACGATGAATTTTTTGAACTTATTCAAACTAAAAAGTATGTACCTTTAGATTTTTGAAAAGAGTTAATAAACTAATAAATTTTCTGATTGATCGATAATACCTAATGAACCACTGCTCATGACGCGTTTTTAACTCGATTGACTGACATACCGTAAACTAGAGCACTTTGTGCTTTATGCCAAACTTTGTGACACCCCCACCTATTAAGTAGTAGATCATCTGAATTAATTAACTCAATGCGGTCAAAAATCTTTTTTATCAACTAAGGATTTTTTTCAAAAAACATTACAAGTATGGTTTTGTAGCATAAAATATTTTTATGAATGTTGAATATAATGTGAAGCCAGTTTTTGTTGAAACTGATGAAGTCAGCAAACTTTGTTCTATTTGGAAAGAACTATCTGTTGACTACGGCAAAGATTTTTTTCTGTTAAATTTATTAGAGAATCGAATATACTCATACTATTTTTTATTGCTAATGTCTATGTAAATGATACATTTAAAATTATTACGGAGAGGGATAACTTGTGACAAATGTTATGAACCCGTAGTGTTGCCTGCTTAATTCCAAATATTCCAGAATGATAGAGATTCATGGAATAGTTAATCTTATTTGATTATAAGACCGAAAATCTTGCGCTAGTAATTGTCAGTTTATAATATAGTTGGCCTCTGGGATTGAATACCGTATTTCTAGTAGTTAGAGAAAGGAAGTTTTAAATATTTTTTTCTAATATCTATTTACAATTGCCAACTTACATACACTTTTCTCAATTCTGGCATACTTCTCGCGCTTATTTTAACTGCCAACTTTTATGTTTTTATTAAATATGGAGAGGTTACAGAAACAATTATGTGGAGCTTTTTGTGGCTGGGTTGGTTCTGAATAAAGTTAAATACCAGAATGCGACATCTTACATAGCTGACCCCAAACCCAGGGCCGATTAGTATAACATTTTGGAAGGTTGTAACATAAAGAAAAAGTAGTTCTATTGATTACTAGTTGTGTTCACAACTTCGTTTGCGTTGACTTACATCTATCTCGCTTGTTATATTCCTCTCGATACATACATAGGACGCGCAACTTGTATGGGCCGTCTCTACCATGTGTAAATTTATCTCTAACTTATTCTATATGTTACACAGAATTAACAATTAATATTTTTCAAAATCAGAATATCTTTTTTGTCAAACATAAGTACACATTACAGATCTTAAATAATTAATGTAGGGCTCTATGATTTGTCATTAAGCCGTCCGTACAAATATTAGTTTGTTAAATGTTAATATTCAATATTAAACTTCTAGCTATTTCGAGCACAGTGAGATTATATATTTTATTTATTCAGTAATTTAATTTTGAATACAAAGAATCGTTCTGGCTTGATACTTTAATAACCGTTTGAACTAACAGAGAAACCGACAAAATTTCAAAAAAGTTTCTTTACTTTCTACTTCGCGTTCCCCAATATTTTTTTTTAAATATGTACAGACGCGTAAAATCCACGATTTTGCTGTAAGTATTATAAGTAGATAGATATAGATTAACATACTAAGTACTTATATCCAGAATGTCGTCAAGATCATAAAAAGTTGTTTAACTCTAAAAATAAGCACTAAACAAATATGTTATTAGCAAAAACCCTCAAATACTGTCACAAAATTACCTGAATAGTTAAAATATTTATTATATAAGTATTACGCTCAAATAGCGCTGTTAAGAATGATTACGAACAAAATCACTATCTCCGGAGGGCTTCGATGTATCATGTTACAGCATAGTATTATTAGTGGAGAAATCAGGACATTACCTATACCAATGCAATGCCGAACAATACGAAAGGAAGAGCCTAATATAAAAAAATCTGAAAACTGAAACTTGCATCATAACTAGAACATAGCAATTACCTACGCTCAATCACAAATCCTGTATCATTTATCTAGCGCCATATAGCTTGGTCAGAATGGTGTGAGGGTGGAAACCGGGTCGCGCCCACCACCCTCTTGAGAGCAGTGGGAGTCGAATCAATTCCTTTCAACGTCCTTTACATCGGAAAATCGGCTCAACTCGAGTTACTAATTTTAAAAGCTTCAATAAAAATATCAATGTGATATAGAAAAAGAAATATAGATTTCAATTGCTTTGCTCAAAACTCTCAATGATTCTCTACTAATTTTAATCAGTACTCAGATAAAATTCAACAAAAACGACAAATACATATCACGCATTTTATCTCCGAAAGAGAAGGCAAAGGTATATCCAGCCCCTTTTTGCCAGGTGTGTCCTGTTCTATGATATGAAAGGGAGCGAAACTATCGCCATATCGGGTACAAATTCCAGACTTCAACTGTTTCTAAACAGAAAACCCAATATCTTTTTGTTCGACGCAGGATTCGAACCCGAAACCGTGTTGCGTACGCGGAAATTGTTGTACTCTACACGCGCAAAACAATTACGCCACTAAGGCATTCACATAAATAAAATTATAGTATTTGCTAATCTTACTCCCACCAAATATATTGTTTGGTATGAACTCAGAATCTATTAAACCAATTTGGATGGAATTTGGTAGGTGCACAAATAGATCATGCCAATACCGTGACCATAGGGTGGCATGACGGCAAAATGCCAAGGATCCCCTGGCGTCAGGGGGCCCCGGGTCGTAGAGCCCCTATCCCGAAAGAAAGAAAACCGACTAGCTTAGGGCCCTGTTTTACAGATAACTTTTGCAAACAAAAATAGTCTTATTAAGTAAAACCTAAAAAAAATTGTAAAATTTTGCACGGATGAGGGACCTTCTTTCCATGAATTTGTCACGGACCTCCACGACTGTAGTTACGCGACTGGGTCATATCCTGGATTAACATAATGTACCAGCGTTTATTCCGGAACAGGTCTTTCACTATCAATGGTAAAGAGGTGGCTCAGACTAGGCATTGATTCAAACAATATTTCGTCTTAAAGTTAGGAAGTTTGCAAAGCTAGGGGCAGTAGCGTACTAGAGGGCGGCATATTTTACAGTAGAGGCGACACAAATAAAGCCAAGTTTAAGAATATCTACTGACCTCTGTTAAAAATGAATTGAATGCAATCAGGGACTTTTTTACTTCAACGAAGCATACGGGGCATGACAAACCGAGTGGCCTATACTTAATGTAAATATAAATACGGCACTATCGGGCAATTCTCCGAAAAACAAGGTTTCGGCATCATTAACCTGGCTCATTTTTTTTTTTAAATATTTGAATAATTTGCTTAGTTCATATTAAAAACATAATTTAAAGAAATATAATAACGGTAAAGGCCCTTAAATTGATCAATTAGACGAAAATTTAAATTATCAGATATATGAGGTCAAGACAGGTGAATGAGAATGGTAGCATATTTAAATTTGTAAAACCATGAAAAAAATTACAATGTCATACTTTTGTCCTCTATAATCAAAAGATTACAATAAGTTATCTATAATTATAGATATTATAATTATTAATAACTTGGTTTAAAGTTTAAAATGAACATCAAATGAAAACCTGCAAATAATAATCAGTTTCTTTAACAGACACTTTCTCTATGTTCTATAAAATAACTAAATAAATCAATAAGTTTATCATAATCATAAATTAATTATAAACATAATCAATTGAGCTTAATTTTTTTTATTAAAATATAATGAGGCAAGTATTCTTTTGAGCATTATATTAGATCTACTATATTATATTTCTAAGACTGACTCACGCTAA
The DNA here is from genome assembly GCF_014839805.1 of Manduca sexta. Classification (NCBI taxonomy): domain Eukaryota; kingdom Metazoa; phylum Arthropoda; class Insecta; order Lepidoptera; family Sphingidae; genus Manduca; species Manduca sexta. Next base: position 6,993,895 of record NC_051137.1, on the reverse strand, counting down.
TTTCCTAAACATGTTTAAGAAAATTAGGTCCTCTTAAATGTTATCATCACAATCACATAAGAACGATTTCACTTCGGAGCTATTAGATAACTTTTTGGTAGAAATATAAAAAACATATTATTGAAATAATCATTATTAAGGTAGCAACTTTGTTGCAATTTAATTATAATACTCAACCAATAAAAAAATGTTCACAACATGATTATCAAAGACGTCTCGCCATAAGCCAATATTCGAAATTTTTTATCAAAATTCAAATATTTCATCATTATAATTTGGCAAATCCAAGTCCTCTGTCGTAGCATTTTCTTTTCCATGTTTTTTTGGCTTGGCATCTTTTTCTAATTTTCTATTATTTTTTAGTGTATTATCTGTGAACGTGATATTAGCAAGCTAAACTTCAATATCAGTCAATATTTTAACACAGATATTATTTGATTCTGGAGGTACAGACACATCATAACCGTTTTCTTAAAGAATATTCGGGCAATCGTAATAAGCTAAGTTCCTTTGTAGATTCAGGTAATGGTACCACATACACACTAATATTATGAGGGGGCAGTATATAAAAACCTGGATGATTATCATGAGGACATAAAATAGCTTCGTCTAAGCAAGAATTCCCGCAACAGCTCAACTTGCGAACAGTTAATAGACGCTGCGCTAAATTCGGACAAGATGAATCTTGTCTACTTTTAATTAACGAGTGATCCAAGTTTAGGAATATATATCTCGTCAGATATAATTAAATGTGATGGCAATAAAATATTATCCTTATTTTCTTGGAAGCGTTCAACATCAGATCCACATGTACTTTCAAGAGGAGTATTAGAAGCTAGCAATTGAGCCGTTTTCTTCTGTTCTCTTTTTCCTTAAATAGTAAGCCTTGGAATTTTATCTCTATCTTTTTCTTTGAATTCTCTGTTTTCTTGGTGACATTTTTGAAATACTGAGTTGCTTTTTATCAGCCTTATGCCTAAGATATTTAAGTCAGTCTTTCTCTTGCTTTTCTTTCCATAAATTTTCGATAGTCTTATTCCAATTATATCTTGTTTTTCTGCTAACCGTTTCATGTTATATGAAATAATAATATTTCAATTTTTATAAAGTAAAAAACCTAATCCTGTTTAAAATTCTAATTTAGCTGGCCCCTGTCTAATTCATCTGAAGTAAATTCGCCAGAGAAATCCAGAATAATTAGACCCAGCTAAATGTGATTTAAACACTAAAATGCATCTCCCGTCTAATTTTATCAGAATTCACAAGTAACAAATACATTAAAGAATTTTAAAACTGTTTCGATTCTCGGTGGTATTTTATAGAGAGTATTGTGTTAATATAAATTAAATAATATACGATCATAAAAATTAGAAAACGTACCTTACAAAAGCCAGAATCGTTGATATTATCGTGTATAATTCACTATTTACGTTATATAGGAACATTCTTACTTCACTCTAGCACGGCGGCATCTATCACCAAAGATATGCCGAAACATTTCGGCCGATATGTCTTCACAGTTATTGCAGGTACTTGGCGAAAGCATGAGCCATAGAAATTATGAAAATATGTCTGGACATTTTTAAAACTTCTGTAAATACGATTGGTTTTTACTAATTAATCCACTATAAATGGTAAATCACGGGCGCATAGTTTAAGTATCGATTCAGCTACTTTGAATTAATTAAAGTATTGTATATTTTTTATTATAAAATATTAAAATCGTAAGTTGGACGTGTGGACGCGCCATATGAATGAGATTTTGCATGTTTAATTTTTTTTTACTGGAATATTATAATATTATATAAAAAAATATGAATAGGCCTTAGTAGAAAACTAGTATAAGTACAATATAAAATATAGATATAATTAAAAATGACCAAAAAACATACATTATCTGACAAAAAACCTGTTTTTTTGTAGTTCAGAGAATTGCCCTAATATCACGTTCCCATATTATTTATTATGCTGCCACTATACCCACATTAGCTAAGTTATTGCAAATCTTCAATTTTCAGTTATACTTCGTAAACATAATTCGTACTTGCTTTTGAAATTAGTAACTAAATGTAGACGAATGGCACCGTAAAGTATTGTATTTTTTAAATATACATAAATAAAAATCGATATTTGGTTAAATTACTGTTATAATATCTGTTAAAATACTGTTAAAATAATCTTTAGAATAAAGGAAATTGAATTAGCCTCGTAATTTCCCGAGCGCACCAACCATAATTCACTAGAGGAAATAATGCATAGTATTGTCGCATCGTACATAAATCTGTGACATCAAAAGCTTTAGCTGGGTAATTACCCAGCGCGGCGCTTCACTCTCAGCTCTCGACTTCACAAGTGGTTCGGGTGAGAGCGTGGTATGGGTGGGGGTGGCGGCAGGCTGGTCCTTCTACTGCACAGGGAGTTTTACGGATAAAATAAGTGGACAAAATTACTGAATTACTTTATTTATTACATTGTGCGTTTTTAAATATTCCCATCAACTATTAACAATTAAAGCCATAGTAAGTCATATTTGGTATCTACATGACTTATAATTTTGACAGTAACATTACATAATCTGTATAATATATATAAAAATTAATCTCGTTTTCCCTTAGTTATCAATCGTGAACGGATCGAACAATTTCACTAATTCCTTTTTGTTGTGTTAATGATTATCAGCAGAAGGTTCTTATAAAAAAAAATAAGAAAGTTAAGCGGTACATTAGAAAATTTAAGAAAACCTAACGACAATGTTAATTTTACATCACTATACTTATTTGACACTAGCTTCCGCTCGCAGCTTCGCCCGCGTGGATTTCGGACTTCAAAAATAGAGGAGGTGCTCAATTTGTCGGGATGTTTTTTCAATGTATGGTGGTATGCAGGTGGTCCGATTGTCCGGTCAGGGTCTGATGATGGGATCCTGGTGAAATCGAAGGAAGCTTATAGCATGATTCAGTATTCACGCGTGATGGCTTATTATTAGCGTATTTCATGTATAACTTTGGTGTTTCTATACCGATTTCTATGATTCTTTTTTATGGAATATGTAATAATGTAAACTTTTTTAATTGGGGATGACTGAGAGTGTTATAAACGTAAGAGTAGACAAATATAATGAGAAAGCTTCGAACTGCTAAGCTATCGGGAGTTACACGTGTTATTGTGAGTCAACCATAAAAGATAGACATATGCTGTCGTGGGATATTTTTTACATAATTTTAAGGAGAACATTTCCGTCATACATGATTTCTGCGTAGCTTTAACCATTAAGGTTGCACACGCGACGGAAGCTTAAAAAATGGAGTAACTTCTCCCGTTTTCCCAACATTTCCCTTCACTGCTCTGCTCCTATTAATTGTAGCGTGATGAAAAGTATACTATAACCAGCACAGAAGTATGACAAATAATTGTACCAAGTTTCGTTAAAATCCGTCGAGTAGTTTTTGTTTCTATAACGGTTATACAGACAGACAGACAGACAAAAATGTTACTAATTGCATTTTTGGCATCACTACCGATCCCTAATCACCCCCTGATAGTTATTTTGGAAATATATTTCATGTACAGAATTGACATCTCTACAGATTTATTATAAGTATAGAAGATAACTGTCTGATATTCGCACCAGAAAATAAAACGAAGAATGTTGTGTACTACGTTTTTGAATAATGTTTTTTTTATTAATTAAGTATACCAATTCGAATTTAATATAAATCATAGGCTAGTTGATTATAAAAGTGTATTCTGTAATTATAGTTTAAAGTTCATTGTAGATAATGCCATTATTAACCAAAATAAATATGAATAATTATTTATTATCTCCTTAAATGCTGAGGTTAAAAACATGATAGAGGTTTTTGGACTTTACGTATTGCGTACATGTGACAACTGACAACACAATTGCAAACCAGCCGCACAGACAAGTGTTCCTCTGACCGTCCGCCCGTGGTAAAATAAAGAATTAAACCAAGTTGACACATTGGCGATCATAGTCGCAGTTCAGGTAAAACTCCCCACCACTCCCATCTATCTGGGAGGTAAATGATGAGACGCAAAAAGCATTTGTGATTTCGGCCAAGGTACTTCTTAGACCTCATTAAAAGAACAGTAATTTTTATTTTCATCGTATAGAATGTGAATCTTAGTCACTGGCCTGCCAATGTTATTTTGTAGCAATGATTTTATTTAGACCGAAAAAAAACGCGTCAAATAGCAAATATTTTTCAGTAAGACCTAATTTTACATCTGCCACATCGAAAAGTTAAAGTTCGCCAGCGCACGTATGAGTGTTTACCAGAAATGGAGATCACGTAGCATCAGGTATCCTATCTACTTGAATGTTGAGCTAAACAATACTGTTACTGTTGAAGGGCTGCTTTTTCGCACTTGCCCGTAAAAGGTCGGGCCGTTATGCATGATGACCTAAACAATAAAAAATAATAATACTATTTTAGGTTCATGATTATGTTTACGTAAGTATTACTCAACGCATTTATCGAGAATTTAATGATTTCTTATGTTTACGCGAATGTTAGACATTAAAATTAAACTACTTTTAGGATTTTATCGCGGTTTTTTATATTTTAGTTTTCTTCCGATGTTTCGAAGATTTTGCCGCCTTCATGGCCACGGGTCACAGTCCCCCACAGAAAAGTAGTATTTTGATATCGAGAATTTGTTACGAACGTATTCTCTAGATACTGACTGAAGTACAGTTTTTACTAAAACTCATAAAATCTGTGATCCTTATCATTGAAGTAATTCGTTATGCTTTCAAAGCTATGGGTAGAAGTGTTTTATTGGTTTATGTCAGTTAGTAAATGTGTCTGATTACTGACTTATTGTACCTAAAATGGAACACTCTATCATAATTCTCTTTTTGGCACACTGTGCGTCGCCATGGTTACGAAGGAGGGTTGCAACAAGTAGGACTTACGCTGTAATTTATCTACTTATGTTTTATTCAAAAGACAGATAGAAAGTCCATTCTATTGTTGTGATAAAGGAGAGACCTCCAGAGTCCTCTTTATATTCAGTTCGTTGGAAGTGATTTTTAAATGGACTCTTATAGGTAATAAGCAATTAGTTATAGCTACAGGAATGTATGATAAACGTATAGGTACTTACTTCGTAAGACACATAATATACTTATTTTACTTGTAAAAACTAACAAGTAACGAAACCATTGCAAATAATCTGACAAATTACAAAATTTATAATTTTTTAAGATGAGACAAAAAGATTGTTCAAAGGGAATTATAATATATATGGGTATATTATTATGATCTATGTATAAGGCTCCTTAATTTAAATTTTTGCAATTCAAGTTAACCTCGTTTACTATGTCCATATACTTAACTACCTACATTGAATGGCATGACTCATGATGGAGGATATATATTCGTCCGGATAGCGACCATCGTATACAAAACGTAAAACCCATCATAGTGGCCCACGTAAGTGTGTCGAATTCCGGCATCAGCCTGTGTGTCAGTCCCGGATCTATGGGGAGGCAAGCCGGGCCCATGCCCTGGGCGGCGAATTCAGGGCAACAAATCCAAACTTGGCAAACGAATAAACAGCTCATACTTAATTAACGCAACTTTGACTACTGAGACATCCAGAACATTACACACATAAATTATTTCCCGCAGGGCGCGAAAAGATGATGACAAAGTTAAAAATATAGGTGGTCGGGGGCGGCATTATCCAGATTTTGTCCCGCCTCCAAAAAATTCAAAATCCAGGACTGCTGTATGTATCCGGTTTCAAACAAGCCAAAATAATTGTGTTGACTTGCAAGTGATAGCCAGCGAATGAAGAATTATATTGCGATTGACGATAGTCAGACGACACAATTATGTGGGCCTCTATCTGGACCCCACTCCGCTTAGCATCAGATTCTGAGGGGTCATTTATGACGGAGCCACTACCGATTTTATGGGGAAATATTCCTTACATCAATGTTTATTTTTGTTAAGGTGCGTTCGGGTAACATCGGATACAGGGTAAGATCGTATAACAAAAAAATACTACGAATCTATGGTTATTTTTAGTTTAAGCTACATACGCAGCTACGCTGTTTCTTTTTGCTCCGTCCTATATAAAACAGTTGATTTTATGACCAATAACAGGTGCGCTGCGTGCAGTGTGACAAAAAAGGTAGATATCGCCCTTCTTAACTTCTATTTGATTTTGTAGACCTTGCATAAGCTTTAGAAGCGTTATTAGAACGATGTCCGAACTTACCCCGCGAACGTCTGGTCTTTTCTAAGAATTTTAAATTTCTATACTTACAGATATAATCACTTATTTTTAAGCTTACACAGAGAGAATTGAAAGATGATGAAATTATCACATAAAGTAGCATTAATAATAACCAGTTTCATATATAAAAAGCCAAGCCAATTTTCGCGACTGCTTGCAACACATCGAAAAACCATTCGAAATTAGCCGAACGCGCCTAATATAATATTATGTACCGTGAAAGACATATTGCGGATCTAAAAAGGAATAAGTAAGTAAAGAGATTTATAATTTATTATTTATAAATTTATAATAGCAAGGTGCACTGAGAGCGGGAATTGGATATAAAAATTGAAATGAGTAATTACTTTACCTGGGGCATTAGTGATTACCTATCTATATTTCAAGTTTTATAAAGTTATTTACATATGTATTTTTAAATATCTAATCGTGATTAAAATCGATAACTATATTTTGACAGCATACATTCTTTTGTACAGCACTATCTATCAGAAAAGAAAATGATATCGATTCTTGACATGCGATGTAGCCCGGCCCAAAAGATAGAATCACTCAAAGAACTAGTACCCACTCAAAGTAATAATAAATTTAAATAAAATCAGCCTATCCAACCCGTCAATGGCTGCAATACGAAAAAATTATCAACGCACTACACCGTTGCGACCCAGTTGCCTTACTAATAATTAATTAATTGGGAACGCTTATTTTGCTCGAATGAGCTATCTAATTTCCTACGTGATCTATAATCCATGTGATTGTTCACAGATTGCCTCACTTATTCATTCGGTCATTTTGACGTATACCGTTACCCGCCTTACAACATCCTCATCCCTCACCCCCTCTGACTTCCTCAGTCGCGAGGAAAGTTTAGGTTCAAAGTCTGGGTTCAAAAGTAATAAAATAAGAAATTGTATATTTAAGTTATTTCATTTTACAGTTCCATTAAACTTTACAAGCATGGGGAACAGCAAGTTATTAAATGCATTGAAGATCTTAAGAAACCGCAAAGACATGTTTCTAACAGGTAGGAATGACCGTGCATGACCTAACATACACAAATGTATGAGTTCTATTGAAAAACTAGATCCCATAAAAGGATTTTATAAAGAAATAATATTTTTCAAATGAAACTTATAAACTTTATAGGTATACACAGCAGAACCTACGCCGCTGCTGCAAGCCAAGTTCATACCAAGTGCAAATTGGTCAATGGCGTTTACGTGATCACTTTAGATTCTCCTAATGTTAAGGTAGATAAGAATAATTATTTTCACTAATTTTGATGTTGAATCGCAACTTTTTAATGAAATTCCACACATCTAACCCTTCAAATCAAAGAACATTCCACATTATATTGTTGGTAGTAGGATAAATATTATATCCGCTCGGATTGCAACTACCGTACACAAGGTGTTAATACACCATGGTGGCCCACGTACGTGTGTTGCGTTCTGAATCAGCCTGTGTATATCCGGTTCCAACAAGCGGCCATAATTTTGTTGACCGCCAAGGGGTAATCAACTATTATCAGTCAACATTCTATTGGACTCCACTCCACTTACCATCAGAAGTAGTGGAGTCATATTGCCAAGCCTGTATAAAAAAAATAGTTCTTATCATAAAATAACAACAATATCTAAATTCATAATATTTATTTTGCATAATGAATTGCCTCCTCCCAAAACAATTGCCTGGGTTTATTGCAAAATTACCTGTAAGTATAATGTGGTAGGATATATGTTTACTTTAATATTTTTTCTCAGGACCAAATTGTGGTAATCAAGCCTATTTTGGTCCAATTTGAAGCCATTGTAGGTGTGGTATAACTAATGATAATGTAAGATTTAGTACCTTTTTTATTGTAATGTTTAGTACCTAATATCTTTGTAGTAAAATGATGCACAGTAGCAGATACTTGTAAGTTAAAGTTTTTACTACTTTTAGACCAATGAATTACACATTAACTACAATTAAACATCAGTCAGCTTGTAGCTTCAAAAAATAGCAGTCAAAAATCATAGACTTCTTGTGTTACAATTTTTAAATAAATATTTTGTTAGTTTCTAATGTATAATATATATCTGATGGTAAGTTGTGCATAGGGTTGTCAATTGGCTTTCAAATGGTTGTGTCCATTGAAATTTAAAACTAGGAAACTATAATGATTCAGTTGATAACAGTGTAGATTTAGAAACTACTAAGTATTAAAACATAACATTTTCATATCTACAGGTAAATTCTTTAAACACTGAGGTAATGAATGAAGTGTCAAATATTGTGAATGAGGTAGACTCTAATCCTTCTATCGAGGCTGCAGTTGTGATATCAGGCAAGCCTGGATGCTTTATTGCTGGAGCTGACATAACCATGCTTGAAAACTGCAAAACAAAAGAGGAAGTAGTAACTTTATCTAAGCGTGGTAAGTTTTCTTGATGAATTAAATTATAGCACTCAATGACTGCTTCTGCGTCTAAGACCTTTGCGAATAGCCAAAGACAATCTAGGATTTGGATATTTATACAGTAACTTACATCTTTTATCCCAGAAGTATTAGGCAGTGGCACTACTAGTAGGCCCATTTTTCTCCATGTGTAATTTGTCTCGGGATGGATTATTTATTGAACCATATTAAAACATAAAATTTTGTTATTTATAGGCCATGAAATATTCAGAAGGATTGAAAACTCGCGTAAACCATACATTGCTGCGATACAAGGAAGCTGTCTTGGTGGCGGCCTTGAGACAGCTCTTGCTTGTCGCTACCGTATTGCTGTTAAAGATTCTAAAACTGCATTTGCACTGCCCGAAGTCATGTTGGGACTATTGCCTGGTGGAGGAGGAACCCAGAGGTAAATAAATCTAATCTAACCTAATATATTATCACTGATATTATGATTTCATTATTATTGTAATTTTTTTTTAAAAGTGCACTTTTTGTGTCTAAGTACATATTTCAGTACTCTTAAGTGCATTTTTGGGGCAGCTCAATTTTTCCATAATAATCTTAACATTTTGAGTCTAAGCATTATGAAGCCCAAAACTTACAAAGTAACATTACCCATAATACAACATTGGTAATTAAATTTTTTAAAACTAAAATCATTTCCTTAAATCTATGCAAACTATAGTTACGTCTAAGACTTGTGTACAGTTGATTTCATTAGCTGTATTTATTTTTACTTTAGGTTACCAGCATTAACATCTGTACCCACAACATTAGACATGGCTCTTACAGGCAAAATGGTTAAAGCCGACAAAGCCAAAAAGTTAGGTATTGTGGATTTGCTAGTTTCCCCTCTTGGACCAGGTATGTGATTTAACTAATAATAGAGAATCAGTAATTTACTACATTTATAACCATTTTTGTATTCTAAAGTGAATTTCTTGTAGGTATTGGCCTGCCAGAAGAAAACACTAGCAAATATTTAGAATCTGTTGCAATTCAAATAGCAAAAGATATTGCATCAGGAAAAATAAAAGTGGACCGGTCGAAGAAAGGCCTAGTTGAAAAAATCACTGCTATGGTGATGCAATGGGACTTTGTTAAAAATATGATATTCAACAAAGCCAAAGAACAGGTTATGAAGGCCTCTAAAGGACTTTATCCTGCACCTTTGAAGGTGAAATCTATTATGTTTCTTTTTTTATTTTGATTTTATTTAAGTGCTGAGAATTGATTCAGTTTATTTTATATGTGTACATTTGTATCAAATAATGACTTTATCTCCATTAATGAACAAAATGTTTAAAATGTTTTTACTAATATATTTGTATATTATATGTTTCTTTTAGATTCTTGAAGTTGTACGAGTAGGAGTAGACAAGGGACCTGTTGCTGGATATGAAGCAGAGGCTGACGGTTTCGGAGAACTGGCAATGACCCCACAAAGCAAGGGGCTTATTGGCCTTTTCAGAGGTCAAACAGAATGTAAAAAAAATAGATTTGGAAAGTCTGAAGTGAATGTAAAAAAGGTATGATTAACAATAATATGATAGTGGTTAATAAATAAGAATTATTTTCGCGCATCACGTTAATATGTTAGTACAAGTGGAGAATTTTACTTGATGCAATAGTTTGTTTTGTTACTTTAGAAATCTATTAATAATTATTATAAGTGTTTGTGATATCAACAGATTGGTGTACTTGGAGCTGGTCTCATGGGTGCAGGCATTGTCCATGTATCTATTGATAAGGGATACAATGTGGTAATGAAAGATGCAACAAACGCCGGACTATTCAGAGGTGTTGGACAAATTCAAACAGGTTTGAGCAGCGCCGTTAAGCGGAAGAGAATCTCTGCGTAAGTTAATTTTATAATTCCTAAAGTTTATCAATACTAATTAAAGTACTTTGTTACTAAGAGAATGTTGGTATTATGCCAACACAACATAGTGTTGTTGCAATTCAACACAGTTACGAAACATATTATATATCAACAACAAAGTTAGATCTATTATAAGTTATATTCATTATAATGAATACATTTACATGTCAGGTTTTATTACATTTTGTTATTTTTCCATTTAAGGTTACAGAAAGACAAATATCTTTCAAATCTAGTACCAACACTGGATTATGCTAAGTTCAAGGATGTTGATTGTGTGATTGAAGCCGTATTTGAAGACATTAACATTAAACACAAAGTCATAAAGGAGCTTGAGGCTGTTGTCCCTAAACACTGTATCATAGCAACAAACACAAGTGCTATTCCTATCACTAAAATTGCCGCTGGGAGCAGCCGGCCAGATAAAGTTATTGGTAGGTAAATAAGGAATAAAAAAATAGTCTATCTCCAGTTCTACTATAAATTACTGATTGTAAATCATTTTCTTGTGAATATTGGCTATGGTATTCAATAAAATACTGAATAACTCAGCAAGGTATGAGATTGAGTGGGTTGTGTACTAAGACGAGATACAATCGTCAAAACTAGGCAAATCCTATGATCCACGAAAATAAAATTGTAAACCTTTAATAGGCATGCACTACTTCTCGCCGGTGGACAAGATGCAGTTACTTGAGATCATCACGCATCCGGGCACTAGCAAAGACACGTCGGCGGCGGCTGTGGCCGTGGGCCTACGCCAAGGGAAAGTCGTCATCACTGTTGGCGACGGGCCTGGATTCTACACCACGCGCATACTTTCTACCATGTTGAGCGAAGCTGTCAGGTATGTTACCACGTCATGATACTAGAGAAGGTCAAATAAATGTAACAATATCTGTAATTGAACTATTAAACTACATCATCCATAGCAACAATATTATCTATTTGAAAATAAACACTTTAAGATTTTTAAATAAAAAAATATTACTGAGTTTCTTAGATTTGACTAACTTTTGCTTGCGGCTTTGCCCCCGGGATCAGAGTAGCCTATGACTTTCCCAGGGGCTGAAACCATCTTCATACTAAATTTCATCTAAATCTTCGGTAGTTTGGAGTTTATCCCGTTCCGTCAGACAGTCGTGGCAGGGACTTTATTATATGTAAGAATATTATTTACATGTTAGTTTTCTCGTACGAATTTAGATTTTAATTAGCACTAGCATACTGTAAATAATTTTTTCAGTATACATATTCCAATAATAAATAATGTCTCAAATTAAAACATGACTCAAACTCTTTAATTTTAGGCTCTCGAAATGCCGCTATTTTTGGGTATGAATTAAAATAATATTAATGCAATATAAATAAGTTAAAAGTTATTGACGAAAAGTAGGTAATACAAGTAAGATTAAATGTCCATTATGTGATTCTTTTAAATTTCTTTTAAGACTATTGCAAGAGGGTGTCGATCCCAAGGAGTTGGACAACATGACCAAACAATTTGGTTTCCCCGTCGGCGCGGCAACACTAGCTGATGAAGTTGGTATCGATGTTGGCTCGCACATCGCAGTAGACTTAGCTAAGGTAAAAGAAGAATTTATTGCATATTATTAAGCCTAAAATGTGGGGATGGAGGTTCAAATATGATTAAGTAGCAGCATTGACTTCAAAGCCATTGTTGAAAGCCCAAATTTGTATATACCCATCGATTACCGAGAAATTATATAGAAAATAAAGCTGTACACATGCAAACACAATTAATTTTAGAAACTTATTGTAAACCCTAAATGAGATACAACTACTTATGTCAAGGGATTTAAAAAAAATTGTAAGGTCTCTTGAAAAGAATTTTTGTGCTATGATAATAGGGGGATACTGCTACAAATCAGTGCTGTTTAACAGCATATTATACTGACCTGGTAATGCTTCTACCGCACATAATGCAACAAATCCGTTGTATGCCTAATATTGTTAACTGTGTATGTGTATTTTAAAACTTTTATTTTTGTTGTTTTTATGTGTGTACAAAAATAAATGTTTGAAGTAGGATGGTGATTTATTATATTGTCTGTTATAGGCTTTTGGAGACCGAATCAGTGGAGGAAACCTAGGTATTATGCAAGATTTAGTCAAAGCTGGCTTCATGGGGCGCAAGTCGGGCAAGGGCTTTTATGTTTACGAAAAAGGCTCAAAGAACAGAGACGTTAACCATGAAGCTATACAAATTTTGAAAGATAAATACTCTCTAGAGCCTCGTGGTGCCAATACTGTTGAGGACCAACAATTGAGGATGGTTTCAAGGTTATGCATATCAAAATACTATTTGTAAAACATAGTGTTATTTGTAGGTGTTTCTTTTAATATTTACTACATTGATTGATGATTCAGGATATCATCAACCATACAATCGTTATTTATCAAATACACTTATCTAATAAATTGACATGATAAATAAATGGTAGCAATGTAGTATGTACATAATATTACCTCGTCATAGCGTCATAGTGCAATTGCATATACTAGACTAAAAGATAATTTGTGTGTTGAATCCTAAGCCAATTGTAGGAATTTATCACATATATTTTTCATCCAGATATGTAGTCAGTTAAATTTCTTGATACCTATGATATTCATTATAAAATACTGTGACATAATCTTTTTATAATGCAATTTTAACATTTTTCTGTGTCCATTGTTACTTGTTGGGATATTAACAATCACTTATGGTTTACAGATTTGTAAATGAAGCTGTATTGTCATTAGAAGAAAAGATCTTACACAGCCCTCTGGAAGGTGACGTGGGTGCTGTATTTGGGCTTGGATTCCCACCTTTCACTGGTGGACCATTCAGGTAATAAATAAATAATTTTCAGGTTTTGAATTTATTGGTAAGGTTAACCACCTGCAACACCTAACAAATGTATATATTGCTATAAAATGATCTAAAATATATAAAATTGCATTGTTTGACTTATTTTATAAATTACAGGTGGGTTGATCAATTTGGTGCTGAGAAATTGGTGAGGAAGATGGAAGAATACCAAGGCCTCTATGGAGCGCCTTTCAAACCCGCTCAAACACTTGTTGACATGGCTAAAGATTCCTCCAAAAAATTCTATAAACACTGAATGAGACTGCTGTAATATTTATAACATTGCTTTATTGAAATAAGCGTTAATTAATATTACGTCAATATGTTTTGATCGTTATAATCGATACTGCCTACCATAATCATGTAAAATGTAATGTTAATCAGGTTACTAAAATACGCTCATTCACTATTTTGCGTTTAACATTTTCTGAAATCTACTCCTAGTTTGTATCAAGCATCCTTAATTATATCATTAGACTGTTGTATGAAGAGAGTATTGTGAATAGGAGATTGACATTTACATATTTTTGTTAGATTATATCCGTATTTGAAATAAAAACTATTTATTTATATTTTTTTCGTTTTCTTAAATTTTTACGATAGATAGCAGATTGACGCGGGATGTGCAAGAGTGGAATGGTTAAAGGTAGCTTGGGAGGCAGGGGATCAATATTTAATAAGTTAGCGGTAATGGCCTGATAAATAAGTTAACCCCAAGATAGAAGCTTTTTTTGTACTAAAGCGAAAATAGACCAATATTAATGAATAAAGTGTGACAAGCTTACAAAAATCTTTTGTTTATACTCGGTTTCGGATCAAAAAGTAAATTATGGTCGTTATTTGAAATATGCCATAAATAAATTAGATTCTAAACAGATAAACCTTAAAAGTACGAACATAAAACATGATAATATTTATAAAAAATAAGTATTTCGGACTATACAATACAGGCGAACGCACCTTACCACCGTCATCGCTGTCATCGACCTAGTAAACGTAACATGCTAACTTTGAGAGCTGTTACATGGTTTGCTCTAAAATTTATCGAAAAATAAATAATATAAAAATGGTAGTTCGTGATTTTTTTTTAAATAAACGTGGAAACCGCTGAACGGGTTTGGGTGTTTAATACATGAACAGACTATGTCCTAGTTTTATATATACTAAAGGCTTCTTTTCCTCTTTGTAATTTGCTTCTATAGGAAATATTACAAATAGATAATGACGTGACGTCGCACAGACTATGCTCGCGACCGCTTCAGTGATTTATTTGGAATAGCTTAATATAAGATTATTTTTAACCCTTAGTCCCGGAATAATACACAGTATAGTTTTTTTTACCAGAAAAAGTATTTCACGCGGGCAAAATCGCGAGCAACACGTGGTATGTAGTGTTAATTGAATAGTTTGTCACATTATGTCATAAGTGACATATAACCTAAATTCTGAGCTGATGGATGACATTTGTTTTTATTTTTTTTTATGTATATTTTCATGTAAATTCAATCACCCATTACCACTTTCCAATTTTCTATATAGCCACTACTATGTTGATCATGTCTTACACACCAATATGAACAATATTACTGCAACTATTTATTCAGCTAAAGTTATTAATATGTGTCCATTATGTAAACAAGCCACAAGAACTCAAAATATACTGAATTTGTTTTGAGATTATTAATACCGCGGGTGCTGTAAGTAAACATGTGTTATGTAATAAAAGTTAATGTGTGTTGTGTGCTTAGTAGATAAACCTATTATTATATTTTCAGGTACAATAGATTTGAATATTTATATACTTAATTAAAAGCCAGCATCAAGTATAGTATTGAAAACAACAATGTGTGAATTTCGCCAGGCAATCTTACTGAAATTTATATATGTAAAGAACAGACAACTGAAACGTCTATTGGAACACAGCATTTACCTCATAATATTGTTAGTATTAATACCTAGTTTTATGTATTTTGAACTGTGTGTAGTATTACCTGTTGTTGTGGAAGAATGGACATTGAAGCATTTAATGCATTTATTCTGTGCAACATTTTTATTATTTAACATAATTGGCAACATGTTATATGGAATGTTTACCAATACAAGCATAAAGGGAAGATTATTTGAGGGTCACAAAAAAGATGACTGGACAATGTGTGATGTATGCGAGTGCCTTCGACCACCCCGTGCCTGGCACTGTACCACTTGTGATGTATGCATATTAAAAAGAGATCACCACTGTACCTTTTTTGCCTGTTGTGTGGGGTATTTCAATCATAGGTATTTTATTTACTTTACATTTTACATTTTCATTGCAATGGTTTACTCTTTTTATTACAATGTCCAGTTCCTGTCATTGTTCATTACTTGGAACCATGGCTTTGTGTTAATCAAATTCTTGTTGCCACTTGCCAGTTTTGTAATTGATTTTGGTGATGAGAGTTTGTATGTATTCTTAGTTGTTATGAATGTTATTGTGGGCCTGTTCAGTGGTTTCCTATTTATTTATCATTTTAATAACATTTTAAAAGGCAGATTAGTCCCAGAAATAAGTTCTTACTCTGAAAACTTTGTACACAATAAGGGTTGGAAACTCAATTTAATAGAAGTTTTGGGGCACAGATGGTACTTAACTTGGATTTCACCATTTATTCATAGTCCACTTCAGGGGAATGGTTATATATGGACAGACGACAATAAATCCAAATAACTTCTAACATTTATAAGTAACTAATAAATACTTAATTTCTTTATTCTAAATTAAAATTTGACAATAATACTTATAGTCAGATATATGTTTTTAAAAACCACATTTTATGTCAATACCCCCAAGCCAATGACTTAACTTAAAATTCTGTCAAGACTGGATATAAAATGATTTTATATTTACAATTATAAATACCACCTATTTAATTTATTACATATAAATATTTCAAATAAATGCACTGACATGAAATGTGATAATACAAATACAGGACCAATGACATTTAAAATATGAGAGTATGTACTTAAGAGTTCACCAATGTGCCTAAAGTAACAATAAGTACATTAAGTATTTCAGCGTTCCATGAATATTACAAATGAAGGCAATAATGAACACTGCATTAAGAATAAGAGAGTGATTCGTACGAAGAAATAGCGTTAATTTTCCGCCTCAAAGTAACGTTATGAATTAGGAGAGTGAGAACAGGATAAGTACATGTTATCTTATTCGAGTTCCTGGGAACACCTCATAAATACGCCCCTCGTAATAATAGTAACGTCAAGGTACGCAATGTCCTTTGTTGGTTAAACGAGACAACGTGAATCTAGACAAAGCAATAGTTCCCATAAGGTGATGAAAAATAATAACTAATCAGCTAATTTTTTTTTATTGGTTAGCTAACATTTGCATAGCTTACTACTCACATCCCTATTATCTTAGTTATAAACCACAATCGAGAATTTTCGTACAAGAATTTGTTGGGCGTCTCATTGAAACGAAGCTATTCTCGAATATTTAATTTAGCTTGATAGTAATTATTTGTACTACAACTTTTAAGCGTAGGACCAAGATGACATACCACGCAATTTGTAGGACAATGCGAGTGGTAAGCTATGCAAATGTTAGCGAACCAATAAAAAAATATTTGCTGGTTAGTAATTATTTTTCATCACCTTGTTTATGATACATGTTGGAGAGAGGGTACTCCCTAACCAAACCTTATATTTTGTAGGACAAATATTTTTTCACGTTATTTAGATA
The DNA here is from genome assembly GCF_014839805.1 of Manduca sexta. Lineage (NCBI taxonomy): Eukaryota > Metazoa > Arthropoda > Insecta > Lepidoptera > Sphingidae > Manduca > Manduca sexta. The sequence continues at coordinate 6,976,683 of NC_051137.1, read as the reverse complement.
ATTATCTCGATAATTAACAAAGAAAAATTCGGTTAGTAATACATTTTTAAAATTCGTCAAATCAACATATTTTATCCTTGCTACCCCTATTAAGCTACTATTTACCAACATTACTGTAAGGAAAAACATGGGCGTCTAGTCCAAAGGAAGCTTCTCACGAAAAATCAGCTTGATAGTATTAAACAATGAGAAGGGTACCAGGGATCTTGTACTAATATCTATACCAACCACGCATAAAACTATGGGTCCGTATTTGTCGACAGTATATCACTAGTTTCATGGATAATCATACCATGTAACTGAAATAGGACTCGGTTATAATAATGTAATAAGGACGCTGGGCTATCTTTTAATTTGGCAGTTGTGCCTTCGTTCATTGGCTGCTAAAAATGGCCAGTGTAATTAGTAGCGGGAATGCTTTTAAGCGATATTTTTCAAGAGTTTAAAGTGTCGTTGACGCAACAAATAGCAAGCTATAACGCACAGTAATAAGTTTGAGAAAACTTAGAAAAGGTATTTTGACATACAAATGTGTGCGTTGAAAACGCGCAGGAGCATACAACAAAAAGGCGTCGCGGACACATATGGGCAGTTTGGTGACGCCTTTAACACCAGTAACGGTGAAGTATATAAATGATATATTGTACTTAATACTTGAGTCTAGTCTGTTTTTACGTCAATGCAGATATTTCGTTAGCATGTAAATTTGGTCACAAGAATGCTTTAACTTAGAGTTTAATGAGCAATGAGTAATGGAAATTGAGGATTGCATGATTTTGTTTTACCGGATACTTAGTTCTTCATACCTATAGGTATGTGCACTTTTCATTTGTACCACTATTTTGCATCTGTATAAGTACATTAAGTAACACCAATAAAGTATAATATTTTAAAATATCGTTTATTTATTTCTATACTTTGAAGATATTCACATCTACTATGTACAAAATTATTATAAAAATCTGTATGTCGTGTACCTATTGTCTATATGGAATGTTAGTATTTGGTAATATTTGTGCTAAGTATCTAGTTCGTATTCTGTCTGACTGCGCTACAGCGGGGTTTCGCGGTACTGCAGGAGACTGATCTGGGTCCCCGTCATCTGGTCTCCTTGAGTCAATTTCTTCTTGGTCAGTGTATTCTTCATTGTCCAACAAGTTGGCCGTTTCTGCTGAGTTGTCAGAACTAGTATGTCTGAAAATATTGATATATTAGTTGTTGAAATAAGTCTAACGGAGTATATAAATTTGTATAAAATTATACGTACATTTTAACATTGTCTCTCATTTCTGGTGACATATTTAGTACTCCATTATTGGCTGAATCAATAATGTATATAAGCACAGCGGCTACCAATGATACTGAAATCATACAAAATATATTACAAATAATATCTAATAATTTATTGCATGGCTTGGTTAATGGATATTACTTATATCTTTAAAAATAATTGTTCATTAAATAACTACGAGCGAAATTCAAAACTTACTGAAAAGGCAGCCCAAGAAAAACATTTCCAACATTAAATATCCATAACTATCAACAATCATTCCGGCAAGAATAATCACAGTTGCTAGCCCCATATTTTGTACTGCTTGACATCTGCAAAATAATTCCAAATATTATATTTGCTAAGAATTGTGAGTATCCGCGACTATACCCCTCTGTAACACAAAACTTGGTCTACAAAAAATAGGTAAAAAATAAAAGAAAAATATTCAATGAGAGAATTTGAGAAAAGTTTTCCAATTTTTTCTTCATTTTAATACCATTGAAAAATACTTACATGCCGTAAGCTGTTCCTAATTGGCTTTCTGGCACAATTAGGGCTACTAATGGCCATAAACCACTTGCAAGTAACGAATATGAAATTCCAAGTGCAATCTGAAACAGATTTTTAAGTATTTAATTAAGTAATAAATTATAACTAATAACTATCTGTGGTTAAAAGTTATCAACTCCAGATTTTAATTTTTACTCACCACACCAATATACGGATTCAAAAACGTAAAAGCCAGGACAAAATGAGCTCCAATTGTGGTCACATTACTTATTATCACCCACATAACATTTCTGCCCGTTTTATCGATAAGGATTCCAAAAAATGGACTCAATGCAGCTGATAGTAAATAAACCATGGAATTCACATTATTGGCTTCTTGAGGCGGGAAATCAAACTTCCGCTCAAAAAATAACCTTAAATACGAGAAGAAAAATATATAAGTTTTGATTATTTCCACGATGAAATAAATGATAATTGGAAAAATATTCTAATATACTTACTTCCCTAGTGCAATGAATGGAAAGATTGCAAGGTAATATGCCACGCAAATAACAGAAAGCAACCAAAACACCGATTTAAAGTGTCGTATGTCTGTCAATCTAAATGGCTCTTCATTTCCAGTTGCTTCATGTCGTTCGAGAATTTTTTCAGCTCTATAATCCATCCAGCCTAATATTATACCACATAATAGTGATACAAAACATGTCATAGCAGCTAAAAAATATAGTTTAGTGTTACCTCCCATTTTACATCAATGAAATTCCTTTAGTCTATGTGCCTACATGAAATTTATTAACAAGTTTTAAACGCAAATAAAACGAACATGAAAGACTGTGCATTCGAGATCTTTGTAGGTACTTTTTCACCTTGCGCAGCTAAAGATGAGCTATCGAGAATGGGCGTTTTGAGTCTTGACTCTTGAACTTAATATAAAACGGTAAGTGCATAGGCATGCATTTGCATTGCATTCAATGTTCGATTATATAGCTTTGAATTCCTGTATAATAGAAAAAGATAGTGACTTTGTGACAACATAGCTGCAAGATGCATTTAAATACGTACCGATAAACAAAGTTACTCCTAAACGTTCATAGCCTGCATAATAGTTTGATATCCATCTATAAATGGGCTCCATGACCCAAAAGTTGACTGTGCTCCCAAACCTCGAAAACGATAACTGGAGTCCAAACACCATGTTGAGTTCTTTGCCTTTGAACCATAGTACCACATAGTTATTTACCACTACTTGCAGAGATTCACCACCAATTCTGAAATATGACTTACTTCTTAGATATTGGAAAATAAATCCTAAGATGCTTGAGGCACATTTGCATCGCACAAAAAACCAAGGTGTTCTGGCATACTAATCGATAGGTACTATTTCATTTAATAACACATATAGGAAGGCTAAATTTGGAATTATTAACATGTAAGTAATTAAAAAACAATACTTATTTAAAATAGTGTTGTAACATCATTAAATATCAAAAAATATTTAAACGACGACGATATTAAACTCGACTTTCACGTTATACGTTTCCAATTATTTCTCATAATTTATGAATGAAAGTGTGATATTTTATGTTTTGTTCAACGACTAGACTATATTTCAGACCAATTTATAAGGTCACCATTTATTTTACATATAAAATACTTATATTTTGATTTGTGTAAAGTTACCAACTCAGCCAATTAATTAGCGACCACTAATCGGGGTAATGACCACACTTTCCCCGCTAATTATGAATCCAAAATACGAAGATAATAATTTATTTAAATAAAGCTTACCCAAATATAAATCTTCCTAGGATCATTAGCCAAAATGCATTTATGTAGACACCAGCAGCAAAGATGACTGCTCCGATAAAAACTATAGTCATGTATATAACTGTTCCTAATCTTACACCAAAGTACCTGAAAAAGGAATAAATTTTTACTGTCACGTTAAGCATTCTCGGCGTCCTCATTGGTAAGCCGTGAGTTCTATACATGGTTGGGGAGTCGGATCGGTGGTGGCGGTGGTGGTGGTGGTGTTGAAAGGCAATATCAAATCCGGGCGATTCATCACCGGGTCGTAAGGCACGGTGACCCCAACATCACTGGTCAGTCACTCCCCATGAAGGCTAGGGGGAAATTATTAAAGTACTTTCTCCACAAAAAGAAATAAGTATATCATTTATGCAGGTTACAAGGTTTTACTCTAGATAATATAAATTTAATTTGGAGTCTCATTTCTGGTAAAATACTACTGCTGTTATGGCCATTTACCCATACTATACTATATTATTGGATACCTATTACCTAAACCCAGCTGATCCAATATAGCTTTTAATCCTTGCTTACAATATTTGTTTTTTTTTACTATTAATTGCCTATTGTTGTGCACCGCCCTTTTGCATAATCTTGATTCCTGTCAAAACATTCAAAGTTAATGGTATTCTCTAAGAATATTTTTATTTCCTGTAAACGCAGTTAAGGTGCATATAATATTCTTACTGCACCATTATTAATATGTCTCTGTATATAGAATCATTTGAAATCAGGGTATCATAGGTCCAATGCAATATTGTCACATATGTACAAATATAAATATTAGACACAATATAATGTACTGTTAGTGGACAAGACGAGGTCACAGATATCATGTATACAGCATATCACAAATCACTACACAGTATTTATTATCAACATACTGAGTCATAGAAATGGGTGGATATTGAGTTTGTACATAATATTATTACATTTGCAGCCATAGTAAATTAACATTAACAGAAATAATATTGTATGCCAGTAAAGCATATATACTGTTTGCTAGGTATTTATTTAACATGAACCCCATCTTACTCAATAAAAAAAAAATTGTGAGTAGATCCATAGATCGCTTCATACATGTCTTACATAATACTACTTATTTCTAAACACGATAAACTATACAAATGAAGCTGAATCTGAGAACTTTGTAACTTAAGTACATTGAAATGATATTAAAATAGACGAGGCATGACATTAGGTGAAAAGAGAATTGGTGATTGGTCTAGATAGAGAATTCCATCCATCCTGTCGTTCCCTGTATGCTGAGGATCGTGACCGCAGTAGGCTGAGTCTATAGAACCTATAAGCGCCCTCCATCTGGTTCTATTATCGGCGGCGTGAATTGCATCATGCAGCTTGAGTTGCAAAGGTTTAGTGATTTGTTCACTCCATTTAGCCGGTGGTCTCCCACAAGGACGCTTACCCTCTACTTCTCCCGTCAATTTTATTTTTTCGAGGCTGTCGGTTTTGCGAGCTATATGTCCAAAGAAAGAGAGAATGTATTTCCTGCAGAGTGTCGAGAGCCGAGTGTGTATACGAAGTTCGTCCAGTATTGATTCATTTGTTCGCATAGCTGTCCAAGGTATATGTAAGAGGAGACGCCAACAAAACATTTCGAAAGCATCGATCCGGCTCAGCATTGCAGAACGAATTGTCCAGGTCTCTGATGCGTATAGAAAAATCGAAAAGACCAGAGAACGTGCCAAACGGACTTTCGTTTTTCTGGTAATAGAGCCATCCCTCCATACTTTTCCTAGACGACTCATAGGGCCTTCAGCTACATTTATACGGCGGATAATATCTTTGTCACAGCTTCTGTTTGCAGTTATAAGTGAGCCAAGATAGTTGAAATCGTCGACACAGTCAACATCTCGCAGGTCACAATTACGTATTAATGACTGATCTCTATATACGAACATCACCTTAGTCTTGGCTCTGTTGATATTTAGCCCCAAGTAATGACTCAGTTTCAATTCGTGCAAAGAGCTCAGCCATCTCGGCTTCAGAGAAAGCAATGAAAGTGGTGTTGTCTGCATACCGTAGATTGCAGATATTCTTACCTCCTACAGCAATGCCACCATTCCAGTTTTCAGTTGCCTTACGAATAATGAATTCACCATATATGTTAAATAGTTTAGGTGACAATATGCATCCCTGTCATATAGATAGAGAATTAATTCATGAGAACTGATTGTGCCTTGCTAGTCAACATAATTTTAAGTGTTAGACCATTTGAAACAATATGTGTACTACAATTATAAATAAAAACATTTACAAACCTGTCAACTAAGTAACCACCAATAAAACATAATACTACATTTGGCCATGAGTATATTGAGTACAGCAATGCAAACTGAGATGTGTTCAATCCTGAGTCATCTTTAAAGTTGTCAGCTAATGCTCCCGGAGTGTCATAACAAAAATATGAGCCTAAAAACAAAAGTAATTAACCAGATTTTGTTTGTATAAATTGTATCGCCTCTTCCTTCTTTCTGGTATCATTTAGTATCTTTGTGTATGATGTTCAATTCACCAACATAGCATGAAAGCAATCTTCTTCTTTTAAAAATGGCTCCACCATTTCATCAGTGATTTTACCAACGTCTAGTGGGTTGGAATTAAAATATTGACATAAGTTTATCAAAAAAACTTTCGACCCAAAGTGAACTAAAAAAAAACACCAACTAACTACAAAGAGCAATTTAAGGGAAGCATGAAAGCAATATTAAATTCAGTCATTAATAAAATGACTTATGGAGTTATTACCCACCCCAATTCAGGGTCATAGCTGACATTGGTGACACCACAGGTATAAATTTAAATAACATTTAGGTTAATACTACACATTATCTCTGTAAAAAAATGTTTCCAAGGCTGGGCATAAGTTCCAATTACGATGATTTTGTCTGTTATGCTTCTCTAACGCATAATATTGTTCTTATCTTTAATAGCAACTAGATATAAATTAATTCCTCTAATGTCTATCAATATGTATAGAACTTGTTTATTATTATGATCAATACTTTGTTGGTACCTATAATAGGGTCAAGATTAGACTAAAGTACATACCAAAACAAAGGAAACACATCAATAACAATGCCATAAATCTGTGCACTCTGTGTGCTGGATGGCACCACGATGTGGTTGATAGCTGGTGTGACCTGCTGATCCCACTGGACTCCGGATTCTCCATAATTCTAAATACGGAAGGCATTATATCAAATTGACATCAACAATATGGCACAAAGAAATTATTGTGATATCAGCTGACGGGATTACAAGATTAACTTTATTGAGTACTTACATTTTTTGTAGAATAGCTTCACATTTAACGTTATTATTTAATTGCAATTAACTTTGATTCACTTTATTTATTTATATTATGACAGTGTCCATGTTAGCGGGTTGTTTTTAATTTTACACATTGAATACAATACGCGGGGGCGTTTACAAATAGATGTGAAAATTTTATTTTCCGTGTATTAATCTTTGGTATCCTATGTAGTTAAAAATAATAATACTCTGCTTTGGCTAAAATCTTAATTTAACAACCACTGTCCACGGAGTACCCATTGAAAAGTGAAAACAAGAATAGATGTATTTGTTGCATTTGTGAATCATAAAGTCACAACTCGCATTCAATAATATTGGTATAGGGATGGGAAATAATAATAATCTAACGAATTATGAATGTATTTTTTTTACAATATATCGATATTGATAGGCGACATGCAAAGACTTTACATTATAATAATATGAATTATCAACAATTGAAAAAATAACAAAAACTATATATTTGCCAAAGCAATACAACTGTAACGGTTGCCATAAAAGTAAAAAACTTACAAAATTGCAATTCTGACTGTACATAACATTGTTAAAAGCCATTTTAAACTCGCATAATATTCTGGTTGGAAGGAATAAGTAAGTACCTTAACTCTGTTGTCTTAATGAATAACTGACTTGATTCAAAATAATAAAAATATCGCTAGTATTCAACAATGGACACACGAAAATTACAATTAATAAATAATTTTATATTTTTCTCCATAATTTTAATCGATATGTTATCCACGGCGGTAATATAAATATTTATCATCCGCTTTTCTGACATACCCGCCTCCCCATCCCTATATCGTAATGACGTATACATGTGACATGAAAAGACAATGAAGTTCGCTCATAGATAACACTTTTATTTTTTAATTTTGGCGAGACGGATTTGCGTCTGAAGATTTGCGCATTACTTGGGTGAATATTTTATGGGTAGGTATATCGACAGAAGAATTTCAAGTACCTATTTGCCTGACTTTTCGGAATTCACACATTTTATGCCATTAAATAATCATAATCGTCGCTTTAGTTTGATTCAAAAGTTTTAGTAGGTATAGTGCCATTTGTTATAAGCTAGTGTGCTAATGTTGAGTAGGACATACAAGAAGCGGTACATTTGTCCGGGACATGACGTCAAAATGTAAGAGTGGCTCAAAATTATATATTGTACTACTTCAAATTTTATGTCGCGGCAGTCGCGTTACTTATTCTCCGTCTCTGGTAAACTGTAGGACGAGGACAGTGAGGTAGCGAACCGCATGCTACAAATTACAATAGGACGTTATTTTACAATGGACATTACATTACTGCGTTTCGAGTCGCGAGCGAGAGGGAAATATTTTGAGGGTTAACATTACAAAATACTGTAAGATACGCATTGAAACGCCGAGCCTCACTACGCCTCGCCTCATTTGAAGTAGGACGTTGTACCGGCTCAATGCTAAAAAGAGGCTACTCTTACAAACTCTTTTTTATGTCATGTCCTACCCAACTCTATAGTGTGCGTAATAGCAGCGTCATACGCTGTCCCTACATAATTCTGCACCTTGTGTGCGTACATAATGATACCAGCCGTTCCATTACAATGCTAAGAAAATTATATTCGTATTATACAAAAAAATTATTGACTTGAAACAAAAAAAATATTTCCCTTATTATAATTTTGTAATTCCTCTAATAATAACAAAGACTTTATTAAATTTATAATATACACAAGAACTAAATTATATTTATTTTTACTTCTAGAATACGGGGCCCATTTTGCGCTTCGGTGCTGGCATACAAACGAAAAAATAAAATTTAGTGTGTAATGGTTAAATTTGTACACCATAAAATAGGGTATTTTAGTGTGTGTGAGAAAAAAATACATAAATAAGATAGTTTAATCAAAAAGCAATCGGAAAATAATAGTTTCAGTTCATAAAATTATAAATTAAATTTATAAATTCAATTCAACGTTTTGACATTTTTTATCTGCTTTACAAATACGTGATACGAGTGCCGCCATGACATGACCTCATTAAGGCAGTAAACTGCCAAAGATAATATAACAACTACGTTAAGTAAACTGCTTGAAGTGTCAATACGCGTTCACTATTTCTAAATTATCGAAATATACAAATTTTTCGGACAATAAATTTGGATCTCTTCTCGCTAGTTGTAACTAAGTTTTCCTGGTAGTTATATCAGTTGGCACTTGAATTCACAATTTGTTCAGCGTTTTTGTACTAGTATTCTTAGATTCAGGAACAACACACTTAATAGATAAGGATAGTAGCTCATTTTAATTATAATAATTTCATCTTTCCCTAAACGCACTAAGACACAGCGTTGTTACTTGATGTTTACTGTCGAGATGTCGTCAGCAACGTAGCCTCTAGCGTTTTCGTTTGTTTACGCGGGAAAATTTAAAATGTAATATTTAAATGTATTTGGCACTTATTCATTGAATATTTTTTTTATAGAATTTCTAGTGGTATTTTATCACCTTAAGATTAATTTGAGACACTCTTCAAAAAAGAATGTATTAATGTAATACCCTATTATAATAAAATTATTTTACATAAAATTATTTAACTATAGGATTTTCTCTTTTGCTTTGGTAAAAATATGTTATATAGTCTATATATTTATAAACAATTATGTATTTACAATCAAAAATATAATTGAATTTGTAGTTTTAATCGTAGGTAGTAAAATATTACAATAATTATAGCCGTGTGGTAAGAACATTTACTTTGAATCAATCTTTCTCATTTTTCGGAAATTCTGATTTCTTCAACAGCCAACCTAATAGAAATGGTGAACTCAGGTTAATTTATTTAAATAAATACCGGCACATATGTCAATAAGCTTATTTTGAAGGAAGTGACTGTAACTAATCTGAGGTAATTAATGTAAATTACCGGTGAAGGGTGATATTTTGGTTGTTTTTGATCAATTTTTGCAGTTTCTGCACACTGGCACTCGCAACAGGTGTGAACTCAATGACAGCTTGAAGCTCACTGGGCGCGGGAATGGGATACAGAGGTGAACAATTCACCTCTATTTTTTTCGACGCATTTTAAGCTTTCAGTATCTGTCTACATTAATTTGTACCTATTACGAAAATTTTGGAATTTTTGTGCTAACTTGAAAATGCTGTTTTGTAGTTGTAGTTGAAAGTTGGTACTACTTTATCGACGATATAAAACTTACCTTTGATTAAAAATATGTATCTAAGTACTTATAAATAAATTAAAAATAAAAAAGTAAATTATAATCAGAGAAATTAAATATTTTGTTTCACGTCAATTATTTTTTGTATTATATTTATTTCGACGCTTGAAAGGCAAACATCTCTAAGCGACAAATATACTGAAAATGAATTATGTAAATATTTTGAAGCGCCATATTTTTTTGCCTCATTTTATCTAGGTTTTGAAGGTTCAGGACAATTTTAATATCATTAGACTACTTATATCTTTATGAAATAAAAAGTAGATTGTTATGAATTTTAATATTAAAATCAAAACTTTAAAGCACTCTTCTAAAAAATTTAATGATTGTCGCTTAGATATAATAGCCTTTCAAACGTCGATTTATTTATATATCTTAATTATCTTCTTGTTTTAATGGAAACCTCGCAACAACTAGTATCATTATGCACGTACATAAAGCTATGAAGAAATACATAGGGACAGCGTATGACGCAGATGTCACGCACCCTAATTTATAATACTTGGTCTCCTAGGTTTATTGTTGTTAAAGCGCACTATTCCGCCTAAATATTGATTTGTCAAAGATTTTAACATACTTGGTACTTAGTTATTAGCTATTATAACTATATTTCAAAAACTTTGTTATTTTCCGAATACTATCAATAATAATTCTAATTATACACACACAAAGTGAGGTGCTATTGCTGCACTGACTTTTCCACTGTGGTTAATCCATTCCATGATGTGATAGAGGATGAGCTTGTCGCCATATCGAGCACAAGTTTCAGATTCCGAGCCAACCCAATATCACTGCTCGACCCGGGGACAGAGCTCGAGACCTCGGCACTCAGTCTTATTGTAACGCAACTACACCACCGAGGCAATTGTAATGCAATAGGAGGTACTTAAATATAATAATAATTATTATTAAGATTATATAATAATAATTTATGGAGATGAGTAGTGATGTGCCTGGTTTTTTTTTGCTTTATTTCGAAAATGGTACCTATTATGATCTAATAATTAGGGAGGTTTACCAATTGGCCTCACTTTTCTGAGTTCGCCAAAGACACGTAATCTTCTTCTCAGTGCCAGACTGCGACTGGCACGTGGAACCGATACTTTCCAGAAGTTGGGTGGAGAACTTTTTAATAGGGAATTCATAGTTTAATTAAAAATATATATTATATAACATGAGCATCGCCACGAATAAAAACTAGGGGGTATATTATGAAATTTCGTAGCATATGACTTCGCAAATTGTATAAGGGGTGTTCACTTACAACTTAAACGTATCATAATGTATTATTTAAACACTTTTATTAAAATCTTTGGGTTCGGACTATAAAACAAAGTAATAAGTGGAATGTATATTTTCTGTGATGTAGTTTATGTAACAATTTTAAATTTCTGATAATGTAGCCGATGATTACTTAAATCCAAAAAAACACGTAACCCGACTCTCGGATCACTTTTTAATTACCGCCGAATTTTCTTATTTTTATGATACCCACCTACCTACCTACCTTATACACCGAATGACAATCTTTTACGGTTTCTAGAACTACTTAACATAATTATTTTAAAGTGGAGCTTCTTATATAATGTCAGGGAATCAATGAGCACATTTCATTAGACCTAATAACTACTGAATACTGTTCATTAAATACATAAACGGGTAGATCTACGTAGCAAGCAATATTAAATGTGCTTATATAACCATAAATAAGATGCATCTTGTATAGTTTGTAGAATTATCTGATGTAATTTAGATTGCACATGCATTACAAGGCCTTCAATTTATTACTTCAGTATGAAATGGTCATAAAATCATTATACGTAGTATAAAGTTCATTAAGAAAGCTTTACGTAAGTACAATATTGTTTTAGTATCTACTACAGAGGAACATTATAAAAAATACATTATGTTCGTAAAATATAGTAATGACGTTAAAATGCATTCAGTTAGAAGCAATGGATGTAAGATGTAGTGTGATGAGGCAGTAGGGCGGGCGGAAGGTGGCGCGGCGGCGCGACGCTGCGGCGCACAGTGCGCAGGGCGGGCGGGGTGAGGCGGGTGGTGAGTGCGCGCCGCTGATCTGGCGCGCAGTGCTCCTCGCGCAGGACCAGAGCGGTGTTCACTCGGCGGCGCGCCACGGCGCGACATGCCCAGCTGATGTTTATTTATACCGCGAGCTCGGTGGAGGGTGCGCGCGGGAGGCCCTCCCCTCCGCGGCACCACGGTTCCGCGTGATGCAGCCGAGCGAGCTAGCCGACACCGCGCACGCCGCTAGCGGAAATCCCCCGCAGCGCGGTCTCAACGGTGGCCGATTCGACTTTGATGATGGTGGCACATATTGTGGTGGCTGGGAGGACGGTAAAGCCCACGGTCACGGTGTATGCACCGGCCCCAAAGCGCAGGGAGCATATGCCGGTTCCTGGCACTTTGGCTTCGAAGTTTCCGGCGTGTACACCTGGCCCAGGTGAGATAGTGACTTCGCCCGGGCCTCGCACATGCGAGCGCAAACCCGCGTCCGAAGTCGCTCCAAAAATAGGCTGCTATTAATAATTGAGTTCGGTGTTTCGCTAGAAAACGCGTGTAACGGCGCGGTGAAAGTGCCTCATGACCCAATCTCAGCGGAAATATTCATATCGATCGATGCTCACTGATAACAACACGTGATAACAATATCATACTCTTAAATCGCGACGTCAATTGACTTGTCATTGGACGCGAACCCATTAAGATTTAATAAGTAAATTGATGTGTTGACAATACCTTTCTATAAATCTCAATTGGTTACAATTCAATACGTATTGTCTGTTAACTACATGAGTAAATAAAAAAAATGTGGTCAAGCGACCTTTAACTATGTAGAGTCTTTTATATTTTATGGGGACGACGAAATAGGCATAATTTTCTATTCGGCGATACTAGCAAGCCAAGGAGTGTAAAGCTGATTAACCGTATATCCTACAACAACTATAATTTCTTAATACCCTCCCTTAGTATGAGCAATAAATAAAAATAAAATACGTATCATAATTTTTATAAGCGAAGTGATTTTTCAATGTGGCTGACTGTACATTCTAATGGAAAATATTTAAAGACTGTATATAATATTTGTATATAATTAATAACTATTATAAGTACATATTAGCTATAAGTGAACAACATTTTGCCTTAAATAAAAGTATAATTCGCTCTTCTATTATTGCGCACGTGTAAACATAAACATAAATAAATATAAAATGAAGTACTTATTTTAATAACATCACTTGTACTTAATACAATATTATGATGAGAAGTGTAACTTGTTTGCCTGATGATAAGCGCATCGCCACTCTACATGGTCTGTAGCTACATCACTCAGAATTATAAATTAAAAAGAGCTGCATGATACATATGGTAGTAGTATTCATCACACCACGATATTAGTTAAACCAGTACCACTAACCATGAATTGTAACTATTCTATTATGCAGCAAAGCTGGCAAGTTTGTTTAAACGCGCTGATCTTTGGTACCATTGTTCTTGATCTGAAAAATCGTTATGTATATTATACCGGAATAGGTATTCCTGGTACAAGCTGTTTTTTATTCCTGGAAATATAGGAATCATTTTTTTCTTCCTTTAAAATTGCTGTTGAGAGCTTATTACTTCATAAATATAATTACATACGCGTTCTAGGAGTAAACAGGACTTAGTAAATTAATTAACTCCGTTATACGACGCTTTGCTTTTACGTTACTGGGAACTTCTTTTAAGATATTTTTAAAGTGTTTAAAATTTTGTGCTGAGCACGAATAAGTTCAATGTCATTTGAACTTTACAAATGCATAGTATTATGATTTTTTTCATCTTCAAAGGTAAGCAAAGGTATATCGTACTCACTTTTGCCAAATAATATATTGAGATCCATAATAAGGGGCTAAAATAGATATTTCACACTGTATGAGTAAACATAACGAATAACGAATAAATTTCATATTTTTTTTACCACTTTATAGTGAACAATATTTTTTTGCCATATTAAGTTAATTAAAACACAATAACATTAAATTACTTTATTTAAAGTATAAAACAATATTAGATTTTGCTCGCAGCTATACCCGCGTTAATGACTACCCATAATACTGCCGTAGTATTCGAGAGGGCAGTAAGAAAATGCGGTTCTGCTCTATTACAAGATTAGCTAAATTATGTATCTTATCGTTGTTACTACTGTTTATCAAATAAGAAAATGCATTTATAATTTACGTAGATGCATGAAACCTAGATAGGAAGAAATTTCGTTTAACGTACGTAGAATGTACATTCTAAATCAGTAATAAAAAAAATTGCCGCCTTTGACTACTAACCTCTCGATTACCACGGCAGAATAAATGTCTTGCTGTCTACTTATCGGAAATAGAGTCTTTAATAATATTTAATATTTTCAGAACATCACATCATGTTTGTGTCCATTCAGCAATGTCCGCGTTTGTTCCTAACAAACACAGAGATACTATAAACTTTCACACTTATAATATTACCAGAAAATACTATCCTACCAACTCTACATTGGCATCTGTAGGTTGTACAATATCGTAAAGAATGTTCCAATCAAATGTAATTTCTTATTTTATTTTTTTATAATATCGGATAGACTACAGTGTTCATAATGTTAACAATGATAGCAGAAGACATAAGTATAATAGATACCAAAAATTATCAACTCAATTGACCGATTGAAAATGGAAAGTAGATCTTCTTTTTATGTAAGTACTTACTCACAAAAAACTGATCACATATATATCTGCCTAATGTCTCATTTTCATAAAGCCAACAATATAATATCATTATCTTTGTTTTCAAATGTTTTATTATTCTAAACTAAATCATTTACAGTCGCGTACCATGCTATTTTACCTTCGTTCTGTGATCAGATGTGTTATAGAATATAATACGATCGTGTTAACAGAGCTCGTTTTACACTATACATTATTGGAACAATGTCTAGGACGCACGATTGATATCTCTGAAAACTGATTAATTATAAAAGCCGATATGATGATATATAAAGACCTGAGGAAACTAAACACTCAGGATGAAATAGCTGGCTTCAACTGCCCTGGATACATACATGATATAAAATTATAGGAAATTTTACTAACTGAATCTTGTTTAGGAATAATGTGTAGTGAAGTGTTTCTCGGCAACAAATTGACAGCCTTTGAAAGACGCCTAATGATAATAAAACCTACAAAAATCATTTTTGGAACTTTAGATTCTATGAGATGAAACAAAATATAAAGTGTCTTTATGTAACCACTTTGAGGAATACGTGTAAGGAACATAAAGGGGGATATATAAGGCAATTAGAGATTAAACTCTACCACATATTTCTGTAAAATTATCACACTATTTGGGCCATCTTTGCACTCAGCATCATATATTATATATTTTTAAGATCTTGTATATAATTAACTATTTATTTAATTACGTATGTACATCATTCTACTGGTTCAAGAGCATTCATTGTTTTTTTGGTATACCTATTTTAAAGTTAAAGACGAGTAGATTGGTATGGATATCTAACTAGCAATAATAGATAAATTATATACGTGTAAGAACATTTTTCACATTGACTGATAATATAGTTACCTACCAAGACGAATAAAGCAATTCTATAATAACACGTAAAAGATCATAACACAGTTCAATTTCGACATCTTCATTTCGTTTTCATGAACAGTTTAATCTTCTTGAGCAACTGGTTACTACGCTATGAATAAATAGCCACATTTGTAGCTTTAACAACGCCGCAACACGCTAAGCCGACATGAACACGCGTTTTGTTGTAACTAGAAGTTTGCTTATTAAATACGCTAGATTGAGTCCCACCGACAGACGAACAGAGCACTAATACAACATAGCACTAACAGTTGCCGGCTAATGACCTTGCTGCTTTATGCCTGTTGCAAAGACAAAATGTGCGTAGAGTAGACTAAAAATATCGATTTGTATCACAAAATTATTTTATTATACATATAAATATATTCGGCGATAATAAATTATCACACCTTTGATTTATAATAGTTATGTAAAATGCAGGTGATAGATCAAGATATTGATTTGCTTTTTCTAATACGAAGTTTAGATAGAATCCCCTTGACCGAGTTGAGTGCCAGGGAAGTACTTACTTGATCTTAAAAACATACCCTTAATAATCACAAATAATTGTAAATAATTTGATCACGAATAAAACCAACTAAAAAAATGAAGTGTTCTCCCCGAGTCATGGCATTGACCAATTCGTTCCATATTAGCCTTAAAAAAATTATAGGTCATTTTGAAAAATTTTAACTACCTAAATGTACTTTAATAGGTAGTCTATCTAATTATGTAGCATTGGTTGCAAATTACAAGTGACGTATACTTTCGGAGCAGATGCAAGAAATCAACAATTTTAGTCACACTTCTATCATGAAAATAACGGGACAAAATCCACATTATACAAATTTGAAACAACTCAAGTATAGATAACATATTGCAGAAATATTATGTTTACTTTTTCTATATTACACATATCCAATAGACAGCTTTTCTAGTAGACTGCTAGGGGCCCAAGAATGCATATAGAGTTCTTCCGGGCATATTCATGTCTGAGGCTATCGATTCCATAAGCTTCATAGTATCTGCACCATAGCCATGATGTAATGACTAAGAAGCTTCGTCATTTCGTTATTTGATTCGAAGGTACCCACGTCCAACACTAATCACTTTAATTACACGTATGTCACGTGAGTAGGTAATTTCTGCCCTACCTTCGAAAAAGGAATTAATGTATTTATATAAAACAGCTTTTGCTCGTGGCTCCGATCGTGTGAAAAAGTATTTTCGGGATAAAAATCCCGCTTTATATCCTCCGGGATATAAAGTAGCCTTTAGCACTCAGAAGTAATGTCCTATTGGTAAAAAAAAACAAAAAACTGTCAAGTAGTTTCTGACAATAGCTTGTTCAAATAAACAAAAAAACTCTTCAGCCTTATATATTATTATAAATTTATATGTATCATAGGTATTTGGAAAATCATCCTCTTCATCTTCGTCTCTACATTCGAGATAAGGTGACATGGAAATAATTACCTAACAATATGTTTTGTTTCTATATCTATAATTACCTTTTGTAACCTTTTCTTTCATGGTAGAAGAAAAAAGTATAATGCATTAAGTGTCATCATGAGTAACAATCAGAGTTCTAACTGAGTTGAACTGTTAGAGCGTTCAATCAGCAGTGAGCTTTTATTTTTTTGTTCGATTTTATATTCTTACGGAAAATTTCCTGGGCGGTTTACCGCTATGTCTAAATATTATTAAAATATAAATTTTGTTCATACAAACTGCACGCTACAGCATACCATTTACACTCAATTTGGTATTTATTTATGCGCGGCTGTATTAAGAATGCCAGAACAAAAAATAACTAAACTGATTACACAATATTTATAATGAATATTAAAGTGCAAATATCGGCGGAACTGGATTCTCAGGTCATTTACCATCGAGGAAAATGTCGTGGCAAATGGTGTCCACTAACAACATAATTTTCGATGTGATATACGTACACAAACACACTCACGCCTTAAATCCTCGAAGGGACAGGCAGGGGCGCAACTGGTGCACCCTCTTTCCACTATGCGTATTCCTTTCCATGATGTTATAGGGGGCGAGCCTATCGCCATATCGAGCACAAATTCCATGCTCTGCTAATACTAAGTAGAAACTCCCAATATCACTTTGCCCGACCCGGGGATAGTACCGGAGACCTTAGCACTGCAGTCGTCATGTAATGCAACCACACCATCGCCACACCCTATGATATACGTCGATACGTATAAATTTAAATTAAGGGTCCATAGGTCACCTGGGTCCCTCATTAAAAATCAGCACTGCAGTATCAGTCAAGCTGGTACTGTAGCAAGGAGCCGAATGAGGGTTCCCTATGTTGGCACAATAGGTTTAGTAATGTTATATTGTTTTGTCCTATTTATTGTATGTTATACTGTAATTGGCCCACTAATAAATCTTTCTCTCATTCGCATGTGTCATTATAGGGCCTCAGGTCTTAGCTTTTACAGTTTTTATTCCAGAAAACGTGTACGTCGAGATAGAACGTTCATTTTTCATTTAATTAAAACATGTTTTGTTTTCATGAGCCGCCATTTAACACAGACATCTGGACGCAGGAATGCATGCACGCACGCGCGTACGCTTTTCACTTCACTTCTACCTTATCATAGTATAGCCGAAATAGATCACAACTATAATTTTTCCATAACTCTAATACCTATAAGATTTCAACGAAGAGCCATAATATTTTTTCCATTACATATTATATTTCTACATTCCTTACATTCTATTGTCCTATTTTCGCTTTCAAGTCGTTGAGTCATATTCATGCCACATCCATAGCCTTAAGACTTAAATGAATGAATTGAATTGATGTTAAAGTCAATTTTATAAGGTTACTGAAAACTAAATATTGCTAATAAGGAAAACAATTTTGATATCATTTAAAAAAAACCTTAGTAAATGTACGTTAAGTAAGTATTACAGAGCTAATTTTATTTGCCAAAAAATCACGGAATTCTAAAATCAAAGAACAAAAGAGTAGAGCTAAGACATAAATTACAGTGAACAATAAATGAGTGCATAAAATACAAAGCAATCTAAACTACTTTGTTGAACAATAATGTTAGTGGTTCATTTTTGAACTTGGCTAGTGATGTTCCGCAATCCGTATACCAACTAATATCCAGTTTTTTTTGTTAATTCCGTTCCAAAAAATAACAAGAACGCTTAGAATTTTAACTTGGTAACACGAAATCAAAGAGGCTGAGCCAAAACACTGTCAGAAATTATATTCGGAAATGTAACATTACGTTATAGTTTTTCTTTAGTATTTGATTTAATATACACTTCACAGTGGAGCTCTATAATTAAATGAATAATTGTTGTGTTTAATTACACATCAGATATTTTGTGGTTATACAATCTAATGAAAATAGGGGTGTTAAATTAAGAAAATAAATCGCCTATAAAATAAAAATAACAAATATAAAATACACAGTTTATTGTCTTACTACTTGGTATTTTACTTTGGAATAAAAACAACTCAAATAATCTATACCTCTATACTAGTACGAGTATATAAAGCTGAAGAGTTTGTTTGAACGCACTAATTAAGGAACTACTGGTTCGAACTTGAAAAAGTCTGAGATAGCCCCTATACTGAGGAAGGCTCTATAGCCTTAGCCTATGCTTTATAACATCACGCTACGACCAATAGAAGCGGAACATTAATCTAAAATATTGTAAAAACACGCAAAATGTATTCCTATTGAGAGCTCCTGGTGTGTGCGCTGCATAAACCGTTAATATTATACAACAATCATATATGACGGAATTGTCCTTCTTAAAAAGTTCCCCGCCGCATGGGGCTGCCTACCTGAACGCGATGAACTCAAAAGCTATGCAACGGATTTCGACTAAATTTGGTATGGAGATAGTTTAAAAACTCTAAGAATGGCAAAGATTACTTTTTATTGCGGAAAAATATATAACGGGTCTTTTATTCCGGCAGAGTTTATCCCGCAAAAATTATTTAAGGCGAGCAGAATTGCGAACCAAAGTGTTATAATAAAAAGCAAGTAACAACCAAAGGTACCCACTGACAAGCCCAGTTTAAAATTGGTGGTTAGGCCCAACTAAAGAGACTAACCACGAGTTATTGTTAAAAAGTTTGAATAGCCAAACACAGTTGCCAGCGCTCTGACAAGTATTGAATAGATTTGGATAGCAATTCTACCATGAATTATATTACAGCTTACGTCAGGCGATACAGTAAGCTCTATTGTTTATTTACGTAGCATGTCGCTATGTCGGCATAAGTACACATAAAACACGGTTTAAAACAAACTTCATGCCTAATGTAGTCCTTTTTATCAACTCGGCGTACCTTGCTAACTAATTTGACCAGGGTCCTGGTATCAACGATGAGATTTTTGGTTAGTGATAGGGATGTATGACATAAAAAAGTTTAAAAAAATCCAATTTGTGAGGCTTCTAGAGAGGAAAGGGAGTCCCTTTCACTCTTCGCTTTGATGATGCTTAAATCTAAGTAGATAATAATAATACAGAACATAAGTTAAAAGGCCAGGGTTTTATAAAAAATCTTACTTATCTTCCGAAACCGTGTTTGATGTATATTAAAAAGTATGGGTACACAGTAACCAAATCTGGTGAGCGATAATAGATCATTTATTTGTATTACACATAAACGCATTTTTTTTTTCAATTACATAAATTTGGTGCTTTTGAATTTTCAGAGTCATAATTCAGTTGACCCTGGAATGAGACATGTTCTTTTAGAGGACCCATGCTGGTCCTCAACAGTTGAATGTTCTCACATAGGTTCTTTCCAACTCAACCAATTTAAGTGAGCAAAAGCACAAATGAAACAGTTTGTTCCAGTGACTGTTCGTAGGCGAAAATGGATCGCGTATCTCAATTATAACCAGAGATATATTGATATGAAAATCAATCTCTAAATAAGTAAAGATACTTTGATTTTGAAAATTTCACAATGATTGTATTTTCATTTATATGTATATGAATAATTATCTAGATACTTAAAAATATTAAGTCTGTATCAATTCCAACTGAAACGATTTTTATTGGAAAATTTTGCACAATACTTACTAAAATTTACTTAGAGAAAGCTCTAGTTTGCTATTCCTCCTGCCATAATGTTATATACTTATATAGTTTATGTACTCTTGGAGTATTATTTTATTAGATATTTTGGAGAACATTAATTTTAAACGAATTTTGGGCTCCTATGACAGCAACAGCTCGTTCAGAAACGATGTATAAAAACCTGCATTAAAAACTATTGTAAATATTCTTATTGTACATCTAGATAGGTACCTCATAGATATAATCTGTTATATCTATGAGGTACCTATCTAGATGACTAGAGAGACCTTCCTATAGAATCACTATACAGGAGTATGAAGTAGTACATGTACATACGCCGGTAACTTGAGTAGAAGTCTGAGCAAAGCTCGTAGCTACAGCCTATTAAACTATAGAGCTCAGAATACAGTAACAACTCTGAGCTATAGAGTAGAGCTCAGACAATTTATAAAGTGCCACTACGATGTTTCTACATGTTGTATTTGTCATTCATATATTCTGTAGATACCTATGTGGGTTTGGTGAATCGATTTATATTCCACACATGTTTACGTGTATGAATAAACAAATTTTGCACAGACAGTAGGTATGTATATAATCCGCGGAGTGGCGTTGAGGTGTGTGCTATGGCGACCCGCCCTTACTTGTACGCTCAAGGTCATTTCTCTTTACAACCTTACAGTGTCGGTTGTTGGTTTTACTCGTTTTACTTGTAATATTTAGTTACGCCATCGCAGAATGTACGTGTGGCGAGCGCTATAAATAGCAGTTAGGCTCGAGTTGTTCCGTCCGTCCTCATGTGTGCCATTATCTTACCGCAACTAATAAAACTGAATGGAAGAGTGACACGTTTGTTGCTTTTAAATTACTATTACACTTTTTTATTTAAACCCATAAAACAATTCTTTTGATATTCCATCCGTAAAGCTCCCTTTGGTAGTACCATTCTTCTAATATTAACATAAAAATCGGTTGAAGCCTAATTATTTTTGTTACCACCCATAATTATATTATACTTTTCATGCATTTATGTATGAAAACAAGTACAATAAAATCGTGTGTATTAGCTATTATAACATTTGCTGGCGGTTTAATTTTTGCGGTTTATTGGAAATGTATCAAACGTTCTGGTTTATGTATGTTTCTCAATTTACCATACATTCAACACAAAAGGAAATGTAGTAATATAAGTACCTAACTATAAATAAAATCATTGTTTGCTTAACGTTACATAGTTCCGACTGTTATGCCTTGTTTAATAAAACTCAAGTGTATTTAAAATTAGGTAGAAATAATATAGCGTTAGGTTACAGGCGAAGAGTGTTTCGTTTTTATATAAAGAAAATAAGTAACTGCAGTAGAAATTTTTCCAAGTTGCTTGCGTTGTTAACAATGTTGAGATAAAAAGACAAATATTATATTGTGCGCATATTAAACTCGACAAGTTTTGAGGGTTTTAACATTGCGGCATTTTCTAAACTTAAGTTATAGACATAAAGATATGTCGGTATAAACAAAGGGACTCTTTTTAACGTTTAAAGATTAAGCCAAAGGTTTTCTATATCATAGGTTGCCCAATGAGTCACAACTGCTCTTAAATGTGCTTATCGAACGTCAACACCCACACATTCAGAAGAATCACAAATACGCTGTCGACCATTAGGGACACGAATAGAGATAGAGAATGGAAGAGTACTATAATTTGAAGGCCGGTATTCTCCTTCAACTTGGGATACGGTCAACAATTACTTTATCACGGTTTGCTGTAAAATAATAAAACCATTGTCGATCCTGCCCTCGCGTACTGTAAAGCAATATTATATCTATAGCGGAGCCCTACTACTTTTTAATATGAAACGCGGAAATAATCCCATATTTTGTGAATTACACTGCAATAAATAATGTGTTCATATAGCGTGTTCGGATACAGATACCATGCACACTGGTTTTATGTATACGTGTTGAGTAGAACATATTATTTAATACTTTTGCGGTGCTACTCGCAGTTTTACTTGCATGAGAATCTTTTTCGGGGATACAAGTCACATTGGATTAAAATGAGCCTATATTCGAGTCATAATCTATCGATACGCCATTTATACATATTCATCCAAATTCATTCAGTGCTTGTTGCGTTTATTTTTTACTAAAATGAGATTATCCACCACCACCTTATTAAAACTTAAAAATGAGAATTCCAAAACGATGGTAATATATAATTTTGTGAAACATACCTATCCGGTAATTTCGGGACATACCTAATATTAGACTTGGGGCAAATTTCTAGGTCTTTTGTGGTTTTGGTATATCTGCCCACTATAAATCACTAAGAATGACAGAAAATAAGTATTAAGTCAGCACTATACAGTATCCGTAAACTAGCTGGCCGCTTCTGGCCGACGGTTGACGCACGGTTTCATGAGCCATGCAAAAATGCGTAACCCATTAAAACGAAGACTGTATCTGGACTGTGATGTTTACCCTGTTTTTCGAATCACATATTCCCAGAAAAATATAAGAATTTTATTTGCCTAGTTTAAGTGATAGAGTCACGCTCTAGACATAATATTAGTCTACAGCTTAAATGGACCTGACCAAATGGTATAGTACCAGTGTATCACAGAAAACCAATATAAAATTACATAAAGTACTTGCAACAGTAACGCAAAAGCATCTCAGATAAGAGAGATGTTCTCTAAGCCCCAAAACCTAACAAAACATTTATGTTTCTTTCGGATTTGTGAGTGTTTATCTTTATGGACGATAAAAAACACTTAAGTTTAAATAATTAACCTGCTTGTTCGCCAGTTTACGCAAAAAAAAATATCGTAATGCAAAATTTTTAAGAATGAAATTTTAAAATCATGTAGATCATTAAAATTTTATTATTTTTCTGATTTTATCGCGGTTTTCTATATTTGATTTTTCCACGACGTTTCGAAGACTTTGCAGCCTTCGTGGTCACGGGGGGACTCGAAAAATAGTTTAATTTTAATGTAAACATAAGAAATCATTATGAAGATTACTTTTATATTTGGAAAAAGTGTAAGTCGCATTCGAACTTTCATTGTACCTTTCTCTAACCCTGGGTAGTCATTTTTCTCATCTACACTTTATGATTATAATATCATAAAATATCTATTATGTATATTTGAAACTTTCAGCCTAATCTATATATATAAAAATGAATTGCTGTTCGTTAGTCTCGCTAAAACTCGAGAACGGCTGAACGGATTTATCTTATCTTGGTCTTGAATTATTCGTGGAGGTCTAGGGAAGATTTAAAAGTTGAGAAAAATTCGAATAATTGCCGGGAAAATCTTCAAAACAGCATTTTTCTATTTCCCATACAAACGTTTTCTAAATAAAATGGAGAGTCAATTTGTAATTTATTACCGCTGCATAAAGTTCAAATTCGCGTGCGCGTTGGAGGATCTAATATCGCGTTCTGAAACTCAACAAAAGTGAAAGTGAATCGCGAACGCGACAAAATTGCATAGTCTCAAAATACATAGTACATAAATAGTGGTCGGCTTCGAGAAACTCAATTTTAGCTAACTTCAGTTGTTAATATAATATATAACTCAAAGGTGACTGACAGTGATATATCAAGGAACAGCCCAAACCATTGGACGGATCGGGCTAAGACTTTACATGCATAAAGCTACTATGACGTAGGCATCCCCTAAGAAAGGATTTTGATAAATTCTACCCTTAAGGGAATAAAATAGGGGATGAAAGTTTGTATAAATGTTCTTAGATTTTCGACTGATTGAACTGAAATTATAGATTGGGGATAAAATTAGTTTGAACCTATAAGTACCGGGAAAATATGTAGCAAGACTTTTATCAAACAGTGGAATTTTATCCTGGAAAACACCTTCACGCGGGCGAAGCCGCGAGCAAAAGCTAGTAGGTAATATAAATAAAAAAAATACATTTTACAAAAAGTAAGTTATTTTTAGAACATTAGTATGACGTCTTAAAATACAACGTACACGTACAGTATGAACTATGAGCCATTTTACCCTAGTTCGAATCATTGGTCAAGTAGTTCTTTAGGTAGGTATATAATAACTTTTCTG
Organism: Manduca sexta; assembly: GCF_014839805.1. Lineage (NCBI taxonomy): Eukaryota > Metazoa > Arthropoda > Insecta > Lepidoptera > Sphingidae > Manduca > Manduca sexta. The sequence continues at coordinate 6,951,726 of NC_051137.1, read as the reverse complement.
CCAAGATGAATTTCCCTGAGAGGTTAATGTCAAGCAAATGATTAGATCTTTGATCCTCGAGCTGGGTGTGTAAAGAGCATGTGCTTTTTTTGTTTAGTACCAACCAATATATATTCCAGTCTTCGTAATTGTGGTCAATAAATAACAATATAACATTACGTATATAGCGTCATAACGCTTCTGGTTCATACTGAAAAGAAAAAGTTGCGATATTTGATACCAAGTACAAATGCATTGTTTTAAATTTTAATACGTTTGAAATACTACATGGAGACAATAATTCCTCTTTATTCAACGCTCAATCCTATTAAAATCACACTCTTATTTGATCATCGTTATTGCATCCCAATGTGACATCGATCAGCGCAATATAGTTTCGAAACTGTTACAAAAAGGACTTAGTTTTTATGATTGACCGCCTAGCGTCAACTCTTATTGCGAGATCTAATCCTGGGTAAATCATGTAAAAGAAGTTAAATGTTGCCACCTTTGACTCGCACCCAAAAGAATGTTGTTTTATCGCTATAAATTCTAAGACTATTAAACCGATTCTGAAAATAATTTAACTGAAAATAAGCTATTTATGCCTGAGTGCTAAAAACTACTCCTTCCCGGACCATAATATGATAAGTATAAACACTTAAAAATCAATAAATGCAATATACTTCTATAATAGTTTTTCAGTGTTTTGTCTAGCTATGCTGAATGACATTTTCCGTCGGAGAAGTGAAACAAAATATTGAACAACAATGACAGATATAAACAGCGTTTGTATGTAATGTTATTACAAAAGAAAACAGACAAATAATCCGATTACCTTTTCTATATTATAAAAACAAAGTCTTACAGATCAACCGCTTAGCATGTCCATACGCGTAATAGGATAAGCCAATTAAATCAAACATGTTTCGAACAAATTAAGGACATTACTAACATATTATAAGAAATACTTATTTAACAAAAAATCCTTCTACATCAATCCCATTTCGGCACAATTTTGAATTCCAGCCTGGAACGAACAATGATTATAAATATTAAAAATATTCTATTCAAAAGTTACCATAATAAATAAAATACCTCCAAATTAAAATGTAACGCATCATTTCATTACAATTTATTAAGGAACAGCACATTAATAGTCAATGTGCATTTATTATTACCATGTAATGAAATTTAATTTGCCTTTATTAAGTTATCTTAAGGCGATACCTCAAGGTCCATTTTCATACATTTTGTTTCGGCTTTAATCTGGGTAACTAAACAAGTATTGGCAAGTAAAGAATTTAAATTCACGTCTAGTTAGTGATTAGTTCTCGCAGTTGAAAGAAAAACGTAAAAATAATTAATAATCATGGATATTTCGGCCTTTAAAATTTAATATGACGAAATTTTAAAGGCAGAAATATCCATGATTATTAATTATTTTTACATTTTTCTTTCATTTGCGAGAACTAATCACTAACTAGACGTGAATTTAAATTCTTTACTTGCCAATACTTGTTTAGTTACCCAGATTAAAGCCGAAACAAAATGTATGAAAATGGACCTTGAGGTATCGCCTTAATGTTTAATTTTACGTTACAGTGGCAGCACGTACGAGGGCCAGTGGCAGAATGGGAAAAGGCACGGGCTGGGTGTGGAGAACCGGGACCGGTGGATATACCGCGGCGAGTGGACACAAGGCTACAAGGGTAGATACGGCGTACGGCAGAGCACTATTAGCAACGCGAAGTACGAAGGCACGTGGGCCAACGGACTCCAAGATGGATACGGATCGGAAACATACGCCGATGGCGGTTAGTATAATCTTATTTCTTTCATTGCCAAACTATCTGGATTCAGACGAAAATACTTACGTTTATGTGGCCATGGCATTCTTATCCGGTATATCTACACTTCTATTCACAATTGAAGATTACAAACTAATAATATATGTTTATCGTATCAAAAGAATTTTAATTTTATCTACTACAATTTTTTAAAAAATAATGGAAACAATTGAATTTACGGCGTTAGTACTGGTAACAATAATGTTGTTATGTTAATGGTTGTTACAAATACTGATTTGTAAATGGACCAAGATTTAAATAGTACGTGCTTCTTTACCATGTAAACCCATTTTATAATAAATGCAATAAAAGTAAATAATATTAATTTCATAGACCCACGCCACAACGAGTTTTATAAATTTACGTTTAGTACACACAGTGAAATGGCTGGAAAATCGAAATAAAATAATTTGATCGTAGAAACGACGTTAGAGATGAGGAAAGCAACAATTAATTGGTCTGTGTTTGATCAACATATTAATAATATATTTTATATCAATTTATGAAGATGTTTGTATGTTTCTTAGAAGTAAAAACGGAATTCTGAATCGATTTTTATGAAATTTGGCATACAGATAAACCATATCTTACTAATATTATAAATCCGAAAGTGTATGAAAATGTTTCGAAGTTTATATGTTTGGATATTGGTTAGAAATAAGCACAGAAGTAGCTAAAGAATTTGGATGAAATTTGGCACAAGGATTAACACATAGGCAATTTTTTGTCCCGATAATTTTCACCCATGGGAAATAGTCTGATTTTTTAAATGTATGGCACCGAGGATTTTTTTTCGGAAACTGCTGTTTACGCGAGCTCATCTGTCAGCAAAAGCTCGGTATCTGTCAACAAATTGTGCCTGAACCTAATACGCACTGTACGCAGTACATATATATATCGAGGGCCTGAAAGCATATATTTTTGTTAAAACACACCGAGAAATGTTAGTAATAATATTTGAGTTAAATATAATTCATTAATTAGAAGCCATTTTCTTAAGAATATTCTGGGGTTTCTTAGATCTAAATTATTATTGTGATTTAAAAATAGATGCTTATTATAGCATACCAAGATTCCATTATATTCATTATCGTATCGTGCCAAAAGACAATCTAAATCAATAAGATTTATCCAATCACGATAGCGGCTATAAAAGTTGCTTCTGGTTCTGCGTCTGTAAAGTGGTGCCCCTGTAGCAACGTAAGGCAACGTTACGTATTCGACACAAATACGTTGAGTCATAACCTCAATATTAGTCATTCATAAAATTACAATCAGGAATTCAATGTTCACAGGAAAATGTGTTCAGCAATGCCACGGATACAGTGATTCCGTTGGGCGGTAATGATGCGACTTTCGCTCATTAGCCAATGTCCGCGCGGCATCTCGGCTCGTGCCATGAGAACACTCGCACTCGTAACGCTTAAGACGTTATTGTGTGGATTGGGTCATTCAATCTGTAAATAGATAATTACATGTTCGTGCACTAAGCCGTGCATGCATATATAGTTCATTAGACATTCGTTTATTCCTGTGGTCAATGAATTCGTGAGTTTGTAGGTCAGCTATAATCTACATATGTTATTTGCAAAAGATGTATATACGTAAACAAATCATAAAATAATTTATTATTAATAACAATATACAAACATATGTAATTTAAAGTAATATAATTAATAATATTGATATGATGAAATTTTCAGCCGCATAATATTAGACACTCATTTAGCTCCACGAGAATTTTTTATGCATAAGTCAGGGCCATAATATTAACCAGTTTTTAACGTACACACATACACATACACGGCAAAAAGGATTTTATTTCCTTTAAATATTTTTTAAATTGTATTTCCGCATTCCGCATATTTATATAGTATTTATTTTGTTTTACTTATAAACAGTTTGCAAATTTTAATAAACTTACAAACTATCTTATACCTTGAGAGTTAAAGCAAAACGGTAGATCCCTTAAGTTTCAAATGAAGATGTTTGACTCATTTTCTTGATTTTGTGAATGGCGAAATTTAGCGTGGAATTTTATTTTTAATAGGTGACAAATCATACGGATTTGTAATGACCCAAGCCGATTGAGTGTAGTGACTAATTTCCATTGGTTCAGTAAGTGAATGATCTGAGTAAGATAGCCCTGCAAAGCGCGTGTGCTACGCAGTGGACGCGCCGCGCGGCCCTCGCTGTTAAATATAGCACAGGCACGCTTGCCGTACCATACCGCCTTGCCGACGCACAATCATGTCGACCACTTGTTAATACCAGATACTGTTCAAAAAATGTATGTCATTCGGTATGATTGTGCTTTTTAATAGCGCATAACTCACGTTCCAAATGTACATTTTGCAATTAATAATACAGTAATTACCAATTGCTATACATACGCCTTGACCCGCAGAGTCAATGACCCTGATAATACATTACATTTTTTTTAATAGTTACACAAATATTAAAACATTGCTAAATTGACATGTATTTTGCGCCATTTCCATTATTAAGTAGATAGGACACGTTTACTGAGCAATTACGACAAAAATATGGAAATACCAATAACCATAATATCTCTCATTGCATACAGTAAAAACCTGGTGATAAATCTAAACTCTGCTATTGTAGAGCCCATGATTTGTACTTTGCAGACAGTCAAAGGCATCCATGGCTTTAAACAGGCCGCCACAGTGTCGACTGGCGATGTAGAACCATCTCTCGTCCGCTGGCACGCTATAGGAACCCTACTCTACTTACCATTAGGTTTAGTAGGGTACACTTGGCTGTGCAAGTATTAAGAAATACTAGAAAACTACATTTCTCTTTAGGAACTATAGTGTGCCAACGACTCATAGATGACGAATGTATATATTCTAGTAAATTATAGGTCTGAATCACATTTCGTTTAGTGAAGCGCTAAGTCTTGTAATAACTGGCACCACATGCATTAAATTAATTGTAGGTTGTTGACATGTCTTCTTTATTTACCATTATAGACGATATAAAATTGTGAGACGGTTGTTGTACCTAAATTACGAAAATATATATGGTAATTTTTCATTTACTGAATTTATATATATTTAAATATGTGTCATCACTCAGAGAATGTAGATAAAAAATTTAATTCTTAAATTTTCATGAACTTATACAGTTAGCGACGTCATGCTGTAACATACAAAATCTACATAGACTTATATGTACATACCTACCGTAGTAGTTATAAAAAACCTTGACAAGCATGGCTCTACAATACCTGAGTGAAGCTTGTGTGCTTAGTATTTTAGTTAACTATAAAAAACAATCCTATTTAAACAGAGGATCATAAAACTTATATCATACTGACACAGTACATTGTTCGATAATTTGTATTTATCACAAGATAATCAGGCCCTATGTGATGATTATTTTTAAAAATAACACTTTATGCTCCATTACTTGTTTCAGGAACATACCAAGGACAATGGATGCGAGGGCTTCGACACGGGTATGGTGTGCGGACTTCAGCCCCCTTCGGGCTGGCGTCTCACTACCGCGGGGGCGCGCGCCATCACCGCGGCTCGCTGTCCTCGCTCACGGAGGCGGGAGGCGCTGCCGATCCCTCCGAGAGGCGGACCACGCGCATGGACGACGCCAGGGGCGGGTTCGTGCTCACCGTCAGCTCCGATGAGCCGTCGGGCCGGCGGGGTTCCCTCTTCGAAAATACTAAAAAGAGACTATTTCCTGTGAGTGTTAATTGTACCTAGTTTATCAAATCCATTTAATTTTTAAGCTTTCTGTATACACTTCATAACCTTCTTACTTAAAAATGAGCAGAGCATATTGGCACTAGTTTGTACTATAAGTAGTATGTTTTAAATAAATCTGTGTAAGTTTCGAGGTCAAAGTAGAGATAAGCGGTAGAGGCTAGAGCTGCGCATAGAAACAGACGCTTATTAAACAAGACACATACCTAACTCTTAAAACAGAAAGAACTGCTTGTTTCCAAACAAAACCAAAATACAAAACCAAACCTAATCAGATCCAATACATGAAGAAAATTCAGTGAGTGGTGCTGGTGGTGATTTCAGAAGCTGGGCAAGCCGCGTAGCGCCGGCGACCTGGAAAAACATGGCAGTAGCTCGGTCCGCTCGGGGGGCTCCGGGGGCTCGGCCTCCTCGTGGGTGTCCTCGGTCGAGAGCACGCACTCCGCCATGACTCATGCCTCTCAGCATACAAACTCGAACACAAGTTTCATAGTAGAGGTGGGAGTCCGTTTTATTCCAAAACAAATTTATTTGTGTTTTTTGTTCTTGAAACATAGATTCATAAATCTTTCTTCGTAACTAGTCCTATACGAGTACAATACACGTACACGAAAGTACTGCAGGCCTTAGAACTTTTAAGAAATTTTTATACTTAAAAACATTGTCCCGAATTAAATTATGTTTTTATGTGAACAATATAAAGTTTATCATTAGTCGTACCAATATCATAACATAAATCTTACGTGTTTGCATTTGTGCCCAAACTTAACCACGCGACAAACTACAACATTCAGCTATGGACTTCTGTTCCATGAAGGAAACTATTGAAGTCCTACATTTTGTTTATTGTATTAATAAAAAAATAACCCTTTAATATTGCTACAGCTTATCAATTCATTGATCCTATTATATGACAAATGTACAGACAAAAAATGACATACAATAAATATACTTCAATTTGGGAGGTCACTAACTTAGTTTTGTGTTTTGGTTTTGTTTAACACAAGCCAAACTTATTGCCGAACATCAGGGAAGTGATTATATTCATGCTTTATAGTCAATATACCCGTAGACATCAAATGACAAATCTATCTAATCATCCAACACTTACTAAAAATATTATCTCAATACACAACGCCTAGTACTTATACTAAATTATTACTAATAGATTTTACCACTCTTGGACTTGTGTTAATATCTTGGCTAAATAAAAAGCGATTAAAACGATATTTCAATCTTCCCCGATTTACATTTGCGTATCTGCTTTTAGTTTAACTATTTTTCTCCAGATCTATTTATTTTATGCGAGTGATTATTATGTAAAATTTTATATATTATTATGATATGTTAATTGCTTCAACTGCAATATTTTGTTTACGGTCAAAAACTTTTGGTCCACTGAACGAGAAACATTTAACATTTAAACAGTAGCTATTTGGGATAATACAATAAATGTTCTATAATTTATAAATAGAATTTACGTAATTTTTTTTTACGGTAATATTTAGTAATTTACACTTATTCAAAATATTCACATTTTGATGTTATAAGTATATCGCCAACTTGTAGCGTCGATGTCTAAATTGTATTTTGTGAAGAGATAGTATTAAGTTATAGTTTTAAATTGTAAATAAATGCAGGTTCATTACAAAATAAGGAAAAGTAGATTTTCAAAAAAGAAATTTATTGCTTTTAACAGGATTTAACACTGTTTGAAACAGAAGAAGAGAAGAAGAAGTTTGAAACCCCAAAAAAAATTATTTGGTGTTTTAAAACAAAATAGTACTACTAAGAATTTTGTCCAAATGCAATATTTTTAATAACGTTACTCATTTGTACAGGAATAGGTACTCCCCTTGTCCGCTTGCCATACTTACACTTAAAGGACTTTTAGCTATCGCCGTTCCTGTTCCCTCAACATAATATCAGTAATAACTATTACAATATCATCTCGCGGTAATAATTACGCTTGATGCGTCATGCTTCAGTAATCTCTATTGTCTCATGCACGTAACAAACAGGTTACGTGACAATTCTTTCATTGAACTTAGTCTGTAAATAAAAAGTAATAAAAATAATTTTAACAAAAAATTAAACCGCCTTCAAAATCCACTCAAATCCAAAAAATAATTTCACATAACAGGTATATACTGGATACCAATTTTGGAGTCGGTGCCTAATTAAAATTGCTAGTTAAATTAGATTTTAATTGCATCCATCCATCTCCATCTATGAGCTAAATTTCTTTCAAATGAATTAAAAGCAGTAGGTATGCGTCTACTACTAACAAACATACATACACAGTCAAAGGTGTACTATCAAGTACATGTATGGTGTTTCACCTTTTTCTTTCCTCTTTTTCGGGCAGGGAGTGTAATACACCCACATTTAAACAGCTATATCCAACAGGGGAAGCATTGGCGTAGTAGACAGTTCACAAATTTAAATATTACTAATAGCTTCCATTTGCTGTGCTGCAACAGTGTGTTCATCTTCGGCGACGATCTGACTTGCGGAGTTTGTACGCTGGCAGCATATTGTTTTCGTATATTTAGCAATTTTAATTAGGCACCGACTCCAAAATTGGTATCCAGTATATACCTGTTATGTGAAATTATTTTTTGGTTTTGAGTGGATTTTGAAGGCGGTTTAATTTTTTGTTAAAATTATTTTTATTTTTTGCTTTTTTGTGTTAGTAAAAAAAGACTGTCTCGATGGCTTAGTTGTGATTCGCTCACAATACGACTGTCTCGCTGAGGAGTTACACCTCTGCTTACCCCGGAAAAGGGAAAAAGGGTTGATGCTATATAATGTACGTAAGAAGTAGATACAACCAAACCAAACGCAAAAATACAACATATGTATTTCGCTCACAGTATGACTATTGCGCTGTGGTGTTACACCTCTGCCTACCCCTGATAAGGGGAAAAGGTGTGCTGCTATATATATGTATATGTATGTGTGTGTATGTAAGCAGAAGAGTCAACTAAACCCAACGCAATTAATGTGTTTTGCGCGTAGTACGACTATCGCGACGAAATGTTACGTCTCTGCCTACCACTAAAAAGGGAAAAAGGTGTTATGCTGTGTTTTTAAGTATGTAAGAAGTAAACTTAACCATAACCCAATGCCAAAACGCAACTAATGTATTTCGCACGCAATACGACTATTGCGGCGAAAATGTACGCCTCTGCCTACCCCTGACACGGGGAAAAGGTGTTATGCTATACGTATAAGTATGTGAGAAGTACACTCAACCGAACTTAATGCACAACATAACTAAAAACGTCACAGGAAAGCTAAATTCGCGATTTTGTTGTCTTGGACGACTTAAATATTCTAGTTTTTTTAGTTTTAAAATCAAACTACTGAAGCGATTTTGAAAAAAAAGTTATGGGACCAATCTGGAGAAAAATTCTTTCGAATAAAAAAAGAATTTTCCAAATCGGTTCATAAATGACCGAGTTCTGATGTAACAAACATACAAAAAAAAAATTCACGTCGAATTGATAACCTCCTCCTTTTTTTGAAGTCGGTTAAAAAAGGCGCAATTTCCTTATCATATTCTTCAGAATGTAACGTTGAAAAATATCTATGTTCTTATTTACCTTAAATTCCGTAATAGGCATAACTTATCAAGAATAAAAAAAAATCCGAGATAGAAAGTAGCCTATGTCCTTCTCAGGGTCTCAAATTATCTCCATATAAAATTTCACAGCAATACTTTGGGTAGTTTTTGAGTATATCGTGTTCAGACAAGCAGAGATATGCGGCGGGTTCCTTGGTTTTAAAATATATTTTTAGATCTTTTTAAGAATAACAATTCTGTCATATGTAATTGTAGCGCAATCTTAAGCGTTTACGCAGTGCATGGAACAGCAGCCTTCTAAAGGAATAATTTCTCCCCGTTTTTGCAACATTTTTCGTTAATGATCCGCTCTGTATCGGTCATAGCATGTTCTTTAGCCTTATAGCCTTCCTTGATAAATGGGCTATCCAACACAAAAATATTTTTTCAATTCAAACGAGTAGTTCCTGAGATTAGCGGGTTTAAATAAACTAACAAATAAACTCTTCAGCTTTTTATAATAAGTATGGATAGATAATTAGATACGGTCACCTTTGCTGCTAATATGCAAATTGCAGGTAACGTTAACGTTAACGGTTCGTGAGGTTTAAAAGTATCCACCAATAATTTACGTATTATCTACTCGATACTTTGGTCGGCTTTAGTTACGTATAAATAATTTAAACAGCTTACCAAAAACCTGGCAAGTCCGTAGCTGCGTAGGAGCATTGTCGTGTCCAGTGTTTTTTAGTTTTTTACTCCGGTGTTCATTTTTAATCATCTATTTTGCATTGGATTTAATATAACATTGGAATGGTCCTATTTTATTTATATTGCCATGGAACCTTGGACTTCGAAGATGCATCGAGGAACTCTTTAAAATCAAATAGAATTTCGATGATTCTTTTTGTGTTGGTTTCAGTATAGCTACAACATACTATCACATTATTGTTTTCCTTTGAACATATAAGATGCAGCAAGGAACTCTTTAATATATATATATATATATAAAGGATGATTCCCTCTGTGTAATTGTAGTAATTTTTCTTTAGATTGCCAAAAATAATTGAATTTTATACGGTTTGATAATCTACATACACAACTGGCATAAAGAAGCGACAAACGGTAAATTAACCATTCTCACCTTATCCAATGTAGGTACTATACGCCTATAGCTTAGATTATACTCGTATCTATCAACCGCAAATAGAAATAAATATTAACATGCAAAATATACTTGCTGACATTGTCCGCAACCGCTAATGTACATAGGTATCATTATTATACATTACAAGAACATATTTTATGGACGATAAAACGAATTATTAACCAATTGTTGAAAAGGGAATTTAAAAACACTCGGTAAATATTGACTATTACACATACTCACACATTTTATCGCAATGGGCTAGGCAGACAGGCAACTACACACCTGCTGCACTCACTTTTCGCTATGTGATGGGAGCGAGCCTATGGCCGTATCGGCACAAATTTGAGACTGAGTAAATATTGAGCCAAAATACTTAATATCACTTTGCCTGATCCTCGTTCGAACTCGTGAACTCAGAAGAATAGCTGTACCGCGCTCGGCATACCATTTTGGCAATCTCTCTTTAATTATCATTAGTTGATATAAAATGTCTTTCAAAATACGCTGCAATAATTATAATTAATACAAATCTCAAAGATGTTGATTGATACAAACATCAAAAGCTCCTAGATACATAATTATATTTTTGCTTACCTTGGCAATAATTAATATAATATTCTTTTATCATCAAGGTAGGACACAGCATATTAAATTATGTAATTTGTACGTTTTGGTTTTTATTGCATGCTCGTTATACAAATATTAATATACCTAAGTTGTTAACAAATACGTCTATTTTCAGGATGAACATTTGGACGCAAGTGTTACAGAGACATATATGGGTGAATGGAAGAATGATAAGCGCACGGGTTTTGGGATCAGTGAACGCAGCGACGGACTGCGATACGAGGGCGAGTGGAGTGCAAACAGGAAGCACGGCTACGGAGTTACCACTTTCCGCGACGGCACCAGGGAAGAAGGCAAATACAAATACAACGTGCTTATCACCAGTCAGAAGAGGAAACACATGTTCCTCATGCGATCAGCGAAGTTTCGGGAACGCGTTGACTCGGCTGTGAACGCCGCACAGCGTGCATCCAAAATAGCTGTCCAGAAAGCCGACATTGCTATCACCAGGTAAACTGTTGCATTCACTATTTCAACTTGAAATTTAATATTATAAATTCACTTATAGAATTGTGTAAGTAATTAGTAAACACGTCTAATCATGCTTAGTGTATTTTCAGAGATAGTACATTATGAAGAATTTTGTAGAATAGGGACCTATCTATAAATATTCAAGATATATTTGGGAGTTAATTTTGGAATGTTATTTTTGCCGACATAAATATCATTTTAGCGTTGAATATTTCAAAAACTAAGCAAAACATTTAAAAGCGGCTAAATCATGTATAATTTAATATTTTATATTTATTATGAACATTTTCATTACTTTTTGCAGAACTGTCACAGCTCGAGGGAAAGCCGAACAGGCTGATGAAGCGGGAGATCAGGCCAAAGAAGACTGTGATGTTGCGCAAATGACTGCTAAACAGTTCGCTCCAGATTTTAAACATCCTGGTTTTGAAAGAATAGGATTAAGAGAAAAATATAGACAAAGGAATTACGATACACAACCCGCACCACCTGTACCACAAGAATCTGAAAAGGTCTTGGATGGAAAGAGCATTCCAAATCATATCCCTCCGATGCATACACAAATACCACAAACTAACGCAACCCCCTATCCTATGCCTAGGAGACCTTCCGCACAATACCCGAAACCTGCTCAGCCCATGGATTCTAGGTTCACTAACAATACAAATTACAATCCAGATAATAGAGCGCTTGGTCCACCGCAGGATCCATACTACACGCATAATCAAGACTCTTGGATAACGACCAACATGCAGTCTTCCATTCCCGACAACAGAAAACAATATTATCCTAACGATCAACAACAATCTAATATGCCTAATATGTATGGGCCAACAGCCCCGAGCAACACTCAACCCCCGCCAGCCACGTACAGGTACGGTAGACAAGATTCAATACAACAACAACAGCAGCAGCAACAACAGCAACAGAGCATGGACCAAGGGGGTCAACAGTTCTCAAATCAGACACGAAGACAGTCGGCAGCAATGCGACCAACAGTCAATCAAAGGCCACCAGCACAAGACTGGAATGTACCAGCTCAACCACAACCACCAGCCAGACGACAAAGTATCCTGGCCCAACCTACACATGATGCCCAAGGTGTTCCTTATGTCGACGGTGGCACAGCTGCGTACGGTCGCAACGAACTGCGCACTGGGTCTGTATATTCAGAAGGTCCACTGGATAACAGGCAACAGGCATCTACCGACCAAGCTTATCGACATCCAACGGATCCTCAAGGTTATCGACAATCGGAACAAGACAATCAAAGGCTGAATCAAGCATATGGTTACCCTCCCGCCGACTCTCAGGGGTACAGGCAACCAACAGCTCCCACCGAACAAGATATCCTTAACGGGGCTCGTGATGCGAGAGCACCTGGATCACGGCCTTCTATTGACTATTTTGACCATTATAAAAGACCTCCCAGTAGAGACTCAAGCGTCGACAGATACGGCCGACGCTCACGCCAACCTTCAGTCGAGGGCGCATTGCCAAATAGTGGGTCTCGAAGCGGGTCTGTGGCTCCACAAACGGTGCCATCGCGGCCACCGTCACGTGCTGCCACTCCTGCCGGAAATGGACATGTGGCCTCGGCTCGCGGTTCTATATCGCGTGCAAATTCCCGGGATCTGCCTTTCGAAGACTCACTATTACGTAAGCGAACACTCGGTCAGGAAATAACGCCGTCACCATACCAACCGAAACGGACAGAGAGTTTGTACGTGGCACCAGCTCCGGCTCCGCCACCTCCTGCGCCGCGGGGTGGGGGAGGAGGTGCTAGAAAGGTGAGTTTTTAAGTTGTTAAATTCATCAGTTACTGTTTACGTTTAACTAAATATACCTTTTCACTGGCACTCGGCAGCTGCCAATTATTACTCAATCTATACATATTATAAAACAAAGTCCCCTTTTCTGTCTGTATATTATCGATTTTCTCAAAATCTACTCTACAGATTTTTATGAAATTTGATATGGAGATAGTTTAAGACCCTGGGAAGGTTATAGGCTACTTGCTATCTCGGGAAAATATATAGCCGGAATTTTATCCCGGAAAACTCCTGCACGCGGGCAAAGCCGCAAGCAAAAGGTTATAAGTAATTTAAAATATTTAATGATTTTAAAGATTTCAAAATTTAATTTTAGAAGGGGAAACACGTCAATACTTTATAAAAAAAGTAAAATCATAATTTGAAAAGACACATTTCTGAAAATTTTACGTGTTCAAAAAAATAATCTTTTGTTATTGTTGTTGGGAGACACAGTACATAACTGAAAGTATTAATGCTAGAGAGACTTGCCCTTTTCGACCATAACAGATAATGTACGCATTTAAAGTACTAAAATATTTTGTCAAAATTCCCATACGAAATGAGCCCTCGTAATAACATTTAAAGTAATATTCTATCAATTTATTTAGTATTAAGCTCATGTTGATTAAAGTAATTGAGATAACAATGATAGAGAACAAACATAACCTACATGGAAATTGGATTTATATGATATTTAAACCATTCCATAACCATATTTATCTCATTGAGAGTAGTTTAGAGGTATTTAAAATAACCAATTTTATTATATTCTAAGCATAAAGTCCTTAAATTTTTAAAACGTCCTTAAACGATACGAGCTTGCCTTTCAACTGATAGTAAGAGGTACGACCGCCCATAAACAGTAGAAACACCATCCAACACCATGAATTACAAAGTATTGTTTGGTATTCCACTGTGCTCGCCACCCTGAGACATGAGATGTTAAATCTTATTATGACCAGTAGCTACACTGGCTACACTGTTCTTCAAACCGGAACACAACAGTGATGCTATACACACTGCTGCAGAAATAAACATTGCGGTGATACCAACCCAGATGGACTCTTACATATGAGACACCTACCACCAGTAAAAATTAAAATAACAAATGTGTTTGTTTGCCCTTAACTTAATAAATAATTATCTAGTATCAAAATATTACTAAATAGATAAGTATTTATAATAAAATATAGCTGCTGTAAATTGCTGAGAGGTTGGGTCTCCTATAGACCACTTTGTACTAAAGAATCAAGGCTAGCATGTCTTGGAAATGCCACCGAAGTAACTGTAGGTATATCAAATTTTAAAGCAATCGAACCTGTGCAGGTAAGGAATGAGCTATTAACCTCATACGCCTGTTTAGATCCTCAAAAATTTTAGTAAAGAACCATCTTGACACGTTGGATTTCAAACTAAAAAGAACCGCATCAAAATCGAACCATTCGTTTAGCTAAGACGCCACAGACAGTTACATATATACACATCATAAACTTCCTCATTTTGCATCAAGACTCGGGGCTTAAAAGGGACTAAGGTTTTAACGGCCGGTCGCAATAATTTACTAACATTTGACTTGAGTTTGCAATCTCACTAGGCAGTAGAAGTTATTTTAACTATTACTACTATTTCAATATCAAACATTGAATACGCTGAAGCGGTTTATTTGTGCAGTAAGTACATACTAATAATGTTGTTTAAATGTGTAGGTGCTTTTATGATCTCAATATTTATACCCTCAATTTTACATAAAGCAATTTAAATTACATATCTACTGCATAGATTATTAAATAGCTTTAGTTCATCTTTGGCAATAACGAAACGCGCCAATGACAATAATCATATTATTCTTCCCCTTCACAAATGCATTTAAATTATTTTAAGTTTTAGTGTACAATATAATTTACATACCACATATTTTTTCCATTTATTCCGCTCCAATAAAAAAGATTACGAATATCACGAATACTGAAAAAATGATAAAGCCAAAGACATTAAACAGTTTAGTTACTTAGATAAAGCAAATTAATCTAACAGTTCTCAAGAAATGCGCATACCAACAAAAATCTATTATTTGTTTAATTTGGAAATGAATTGATTTCGCGTGATGCTCTTTTGTTTCGAAAATTACTCTGCAAAGAAACTTAATAGTAGGTATTTTTTTTTATCTCAAATGTACTGGACATAAGGCTTATAAATATTCATAAACTTATCCAATACGCTATAATGATGAATAATATATTTTTACATAGCTCCCTACTACCATATGCGGTCATAAAAGATACGTACCTACCTATTACGTACATCATACATATTATACATAGGTTATAGATCATTTTTTAGACGAAACTGATAAATAAAAAAAACTATAACATTTTTTAAAATGAACTCATAGGTCGATAAAAGGGTAAAAGTGTACATGCTTTGTTGCATAAAGTAAACGAAAAGTGATTCGTCTATTCCCGCCTTGATGAACGTAATGGCAGATTTGTAGGCGGTGGCTCGCGTACTGAGCGGCAAGGGCGGGCGATACGGCCGCGGCCGACCGGCGCTCAGCCCGTTCTATTTCTAAATTGAGACAGTCTCTCGCTGCCGCTTTCCGCGTATCATCTCTTCGCTATATTTATCTGAAAAGAGTTTACTAATATTTTAAACTATCCGTCGGAAATTTACAAATCATCGACGTGACATTGAATTTCGGTTTATTTGTGAACCATCGAAAATCTATGCATTGCACTAATTCACATCAAATATGGAGTTTGACCGTGTGCTTTAAATTTTGAACGTTAATTATTAAATAATAGTCAGTGAGTAATATACAATAAGTTACGATGTGGTACCAAGAGGAATTGGACGAAGATGAAGATCTTATGTGTTCTCCTGCTATTCTAGCTCGCAGAGCCTCCGAGAGCTGGATAAATGTTCCTCCTGTTGAGGTAACACGGACGCTAATAATCGGCATCAATGTGACCGCTGCTAAATAATTCTTTTAAAACATAATTTGAGCGTGTCTATTTCTAGTTATTCGGTAATCACAAAGCTTGTTAAAGATTCTTAATTTTATGCTCATATATGTACGAGTACTTATAGAGCCTAGATATGTATCTGAGACCAAAGTACAAACACGATAGTTGACATTCAAAACATTAATTTAAACGTAGGCAGGTTTTATTTATCATATTATCACCATAACAATAAAACACATATTATCAATTAATATAAGAGATATTTGAATTTGTATATTGGCCACCCGATGTTACTTTTCACTGACAACTGTAAATAAAATGAATCTATCGTTCACACTTACCTTGCATTCGAGTGATAAATGTTTCTTTGTAAATGAGAGTACTTCGAATTTTTATTTTTGCTGAAATGTCCGATTCTATTTTCGATCGAGCTTTTAAATATTGCCGGTTCAGATTAACGCGAAAACATTTTTTCCTTACTGGTAATTAAATAACATGGTAAATGTTGATTTATACCACACATGTTGTGCAAAATTTTTATATTGAAACTTACATATCGTGTTCACTAGTTTCATAAAAATTACAGTTTCACAAACTAATTCCATTGTAAATGTGTCACGGTGTTCAGGCCGAGTGATTACTGCTTAGCCTGATCGACGACGCCACGTCACGTTGATTTACATTTCACTGGTTAATTGTTAAAGGTTAATTTTTTTTTTTGTATTTAAGATAATTTTTTTTTTATTTAAATACATAATTTATATTACTTTATCGTTGAAGCCTAACTACCCATTTATAGTATGCTCTAAAAAATATAAATCCCCCCATACGTATGGTTTAAAGTTTAAACATCTTTTCTAGAATACTTCGTCTAAACTCTAGATAGCATTGTATTCTTATGTCTATTTAATAGGTTTCATTCTAGTGTATTAGTTACAAAATATGTGTGTAATGTAACAGAATCGTACAATTATTAATAAAAAAATAATAATAGGTGTAATTACAAGTGCTAGCCCAATTAACTGAGGCAGTGTTGGGTTTTAGACAGTAGACTCTACAGTTTCGTCGACAGAAAACTGTTGACAGCTGGAGGCCCAATACTTTCCTACCCACTTTGTAATGCCTATTTCTCCTGCTTAGAAATGAACAATGCACACACGATATCCCTGGCAGTACAATATTTATGAACGGTGATGATCATTAGTATAAGATTACAAATATTAGAGACATAGTTACAATGTGGCACAGAGGATTTGAATGGAAACTACGAAACATAATTAGTGTGTGAACTCCAGATAATAATGAACTTCCACTCCACAGATGCTAAGTACGCCGCAGACTCTACAGCGCAAGAAATCGCTCCCGGACGTGGCTAGCATGCCACGCGCCATGGACGGCAGCGGCATGTCGCGCGAGGAGGTGTCGGCGCTGGGCTCTGCGCGTCGTGAGGAAGTGCGCCGCATGCACGAGGAGAGCGAGAAGCTGAGAGCCAATCCTCTGCTGTATTTGGTCAGTCCACAAGTCAAGGTGCGTCGCTTATAAATTTTTAGCCACTGTTGTCATATCTATATGAACAACAAATCTTGATGATGGATATACAACCTACATCCATGTGGCGGTTACCGCTCGGCATTTTTTTATCAGTGTTAAAAAAATATTCATGAAGTTTTCTTAAATTTTGATAGCTCTTAGAAAAGAAAAATCTCTAAAAATTTCATAGACGTTTACAATGTCGTCATTTTTAGGGTTCTGTACTATTCCGTTTCATTTTGCAAGACTGACTGACTTTATACAAAATGCCCTCCCGTGACCATGAAGGCTGCAAAGTTTTCGAAACGTAGGGAAAAAGTAAAATATTAAAACCGCGATAAAATCCGTAAAATATTTTAATTTAAATTTTTACTACATATTGCATATTATGCATATATATGCATATATATTCCACATGAGAATAAAACCCTATAGAGATCTCATTGAACTGGAATCATGAAATTTGGCAAGAAGCAATGACTTAAAGCAAAAGTAAAGGAAATTGTCTGAAACCCTTAAATATGTACTATTATAATTTAATACCTTACCTACAAGTTAGCACGGAACTCTTGGTGCGCGAGGCCAACTCGTACTTGTCCGGTTTTCTCTATTTCTTAATAATAGAGCAACAACACAACCAGTTCTTTCATAGTCCATCTTATTAGCAGTCCGCGCAACTACTATCGAGAATAGGAGCGATTACATAAAACAATCGCCCTTGGCAGAAATCTGTAATGTGGCCTTAGGCTAAGGCAGTATTTAATTTACCTTCGCCTATCTACAATTTCTTTTTTTTGGATCTGAATAATGAGGAGAATGAATGTTTTGTTACCTTATGTTCTAGGACTGGTTCTCTCGGCAGCAACTGGTGATACTTGTGCTCTTCATCAACATTTCTTTGGGCATCATGTTCTTCAAGCTGCTCACGTAGCATCGGCGTGCGGCGCCCAAGCGCCTCCTTTCCCCGATGCATTATCGACACTTGTAAATATTTTGTAATTTTTAAAACAAACAGCCCAACAAATTATATTATTCGATATGCGAATTAATTAAATTAACGTTATTATCTATATTTCATTATCTATTCCTTTTTCAACATGAGTTAGAAAAACATCTAAACGAAACGTATATTTGTCAATAAGGACATTTGTTTGCTAGTGTTGTTCTTTGACGTTGTGTAAGTGTGCAAGTATGACGATGATATTTATTGAATAGTGAAAATATGCTCCATCACGTCAAACCGATAATATCGGCATGAAACAGTGCGCGAGTGAATTGAACCCTATGTTTATGTATTGCGATTTGCGGTATTGCGCCTGCGGTCCGCGGCTCGGCGGACGATATTTCGACTGTGCGGAGAACGAGTTGTATGTGAGCCTGCATATTGTAGGTTTATGCCTTCGACGATAAACTGTTGTAATAAACGTTAAACAATTTATAAAACACAATCGTGTACAAATATACATTACTTTAGTTACATGCAGGAGGCATACAAAAACCAAATAATTGTCGACTCCCACGAAGCAGATATTTTAGCATTTTTGACTATTCTAAAATTCAGATTTTCTTTACATTTTATAAATAAATATTATAATTTGAATTTTCTTCTACCCTGAACAAATACTATTATTTGTTAATTTCCTCACTACGAATAAATCCGGCTAAACGGACAACTGAATCCTATTGTAGATAACATTCAGTACAAAAAATAACAATGGAGATTGACGGAAGTAGGTACAAATTTGTGAAATTACCTCTTTGAAAAGATGCGCCCCATAAGCATACTTACCTATTCCTACTATGTTGTTAATGTTATTGTTGACACTTATAAACTTTATTACAATTATATAACTTGTTTATTAAATTTGTCAATTTTAAACTATAATAGCGATCGTCGACGTTAATTGACACAATCATCACGTGATAGCCAAACCAGTAAGCACAATTAATAGAGGTGATAAATGTTTGCCTGACATGTAAAATTATTTTTAAAAATAATTACCCATGTAAATAACTAATACCGCTACCAATTCCAAAAGATTATATGTACTTATTTAATATTTATACATGTAACGGAAAATTATCTGTAAGTAGATAGATACATAGATAATAGATATAATTGCTTGCAAATAGCGATATCCAATTGGGTCTACAAAACGCATGTGCATTATTTTCTTAACCTATAGACATATAAAAATTAGTATTGATTACCAAATTTTTATACAAAATTTAATCTTCCTTTTATACCTATGAAGTCAATTCTCTCGTAAACGAAATGTTTTTTATAGATAATACGTATAAAATATAAAAACACGTTATTGGCATGGAAACCGTGCAAATGAGACTGTTGATACGTAAAAATATGTACCTTCATATTATAGTATGTAAAATGTGTGTGTACAACGAAAGTTACCAGAAACGCACATTCATTGAATGGATGGTTCAAGTTTATGAAGTTTACTAAGACAGTTGTCACAGTTTCATCATCATGTGAAAACTTTAAGTTAGGTACTTATATCTATAAGAATTTTAATTACTTGTATCGATTTTATCTACGTTTCACAAATAAAACATTTTAACAAAACAATAATTTCTGTATTTATTCCCTCACATTTTTATTACCTAACCTATACATAGGATTCGTGTATATAGTTTCAGAGGAATTGTATTTATGTAGAGCCCACACTTTCCTGCTACATTGTAATTGTTTTTCTTATAATACACAAAAAAAAACACCCATTAGGTGCATGTTTGTGTGCGACAACTGTATCTCACGCTGATTCATTCGAATATAATATTCTAATGTAATGCAGATAACCATCCTACAGCTGTGGCATGAGTCGTGACATCACAGATTATAGTAGGTATAAAGGTAGATACTACGTTCTTCCTAGATATTTCAAGGACAAAACTTAACCTGATATTAATATCACATTAGGTAAGGCTTATTCGGTTTAGGTTACTCTTATATAATTAAATAAATGGCGATAGCCTAGTTGATTATGGAACGGACTGCCGAGACGAATGTCCGCAGGTACAAATCCTAAGGGCACACACCTCTGACTTTTCTAAAAAATTATTTATGTAAGTATTCTTTTTAAATTATTGCTTGCTTTAACGGTGAAGGAAAACATCGTGAGGAAACATGCATAGCTGAGAAATTCTCTATTAGAATTATATCTATAGAATCTATAGAAATATATAATAATTCTATAGATTTATTCTATATCTATAGAATTTTCGAGGGTGTGTAAAGTCTATCAATCCACACTAGGCCAGCGTGGTAGAAATCCCTCTCAGTAGTAGATGAGACCCGTGCCCAACAGTGGGACAGTATATAATACTTACAGGACTGATATTATTAAGTCTTATCTATACTATTATATAAAGCTGAAGAGTTTGTTTGTTTGTTTGTTTGAACGCGCTAATCTCAGGAATTACCAGTCCAAATTGAACAATTATTTTTGCGTTGGATAGCCCTTTGTTCGTGGAGTGCTATAGGCTATATATCATCACGCTATACCCAATAGGAGCGGAGCAGTAATGGCTAATCTCAGGAACTACCGGTCCAAACTGAAAAAATCTTTTTGCGTTGGATAGCTCTTTATTCGTGTAATGCTATAGGCTATATATCATCACGCTATGACCAATAGGAGCGGAGCAGTAATGACTAATCTCAGGAACTACCGGTTCGAACTGAAAAAATATTTTTGTGTTGGATTGCTCTTTATTCGTGTAGTGCTATAGGCTATATATCATCACGCTATGACCAATACGAGCGGGCAGTAATGGCTAATCTCAGGAACTACCGGTTCAAACTGAAAAAATATTTTTGCGTTGGATAGTTCTTTGTTCGTGGAGTACTATGGGCTATATATCATCACGCTATGACCAATAGGAGCGGAGCAGTAATGGCTAATCTCAGGAACTATCAGATCGAACTGAAAAAAATATTTTTGTGTTGGATAGCACTCTGTTTTTGAAATGCTATAGGGTATATATCATCAAGCTATGACCAATGGGAGCGAAGCAGTAATGAAACATGTTGCAAAAACGGAGAAAATTGATTAGTTTTGAGGGCTTCCGTTGCGTGCGCTGCGTAAACAGTTAAAGTTATGCAACAATGATGTATGACGGGATTGTTCCTCTTAAAAAGTTCTACAAAAATATATTATAAAACAAATTCCCCCGCTGCATCCGACTGTCTGAACGTGTTAAACTCAAAAACTACCCAACATATTAAGATGAAAGGAGAATGCCCATTTTTGTATGAAAGTTGGGCTACGCTTGCGTCTGTACAAAACCTTCACTAAACTATAGGGAATATATCCTAAATCTTATACGAATTGAAAACAATTTGATATTCGATGGGAGTTCGGAGTAATCAGAATTTTTATAGCTCGGTTATTTTGAGGTTAAGTATGGACTGCAATAATATACGGTAGAAAGTACCTACGTGCCTAATTAACTTTAATATTGCAGTACCTACTTGTTATTGCTATAATCAATAATTGGACATTATTTTAACCTAGCTTTAGTAGTCCTTATAAGAAACTGATAGGTACTAACATATCTGACAAGAATAAATTCCAATAAAACTTCTAGATAGTATGGCGGAATATTAGTTTTTCCACTGAGCATATGCTACCTGTTCTTTTGTGTATTAATTTTTCTGACTTACGACTTATTTTTTTACATGGATTACTTAATCTTTATTTTCATCTACCAGTGTCTTCGTCCAATATGGCGTCAACACATATTGTAGAATAGATTCATCTTAGTTTTTATGACCGGCCGCATGCCTGACGCCAAGTCTCTTTGGAGGATTCCGATCCCAGGCAACTCATGTTAGAAACATAAAGAAAATAATTGTTTGGCCTGGAAATCGAACCCAGGAACTCACTTCACAGCCTGATTAGTCTGATAGTTAATTATCAGAGGATAAGAAAATAAAACAAGAAATATGAAATCCGATGTATATTTTTAATAGAGGTAAGTATATTTTCTTGGCATTCCAAAAAACAAACAAGAACTTGATGTAGCTACAGCACGCTTATATACTGCTGAAGTGAATCAATGACTTCTTGCAGCGCTGGTCGGGTCATGTCATGTTCTTGTATGTGAACCTCTCTATTAGCTGATCTCCAACAGGCAGCACAAACTCATTCCAGCCTTGAAACCTAAAATATAATGTAGGAGTTGAGTAAACATGTGAATCTTTGTGCAACATTCAAGACATAAGATGACTCCATACATTGTCTGCAACAGTGGATTTTAATTTGATTTAGCATTCACTCAAACTTGTTTTGTAGGAAATGAAATAATCGAGCTACAATGTTCGGCGCAATCTACGAACTAAAAATATTGAGCGCCGAGTGTGTCCAAGAAATATACTTGTCGTTGCTGTGGCACCGCAAAAGTGCAGTTAATACACCACCAGGATATACCGTCTCGATTAATTGTTCTGGGTCTAGGCTCAAGACGACATTGTGTTGCTAACTAAAAACATTCGCTCAAAGTTCGAAACACACACTATACATGTTGTTTCTTAGCAGAGGATTTCTCTACTAAACATTAAAATACAAAAGAAAAACACTCCGATCTTGAGTAAAATATTATAATGATTTAACATTCAAAGTCAAACAAATCTGAAGTGTCAAAATGTCATTTATTTCAGTTGCCAGTGTAATAAAAATCTGTACCCATATATTCATTAATTAAAAATAAAGTCGACATGTTTTTGCTGATTTTAGTATTTCTGGCAATTTAAGTATAAAACGCCATTTGTTTGTTTTTGGAACGATTGATATTTTCTCTTATTTTTACCAACTATTTGGAGTTTGGTCATAATTTTTAAATAAAATATATTATTTTATAACAATATTTTTGTTTAATGAATAATATATTTTAAGCACATATTATAGTTTCAAGAACCAGCACATTTTTTGTGCATATTAATTTTTTTATTCCATTTAAAAGGGGAATTTTTAATAAATTGGTATCAATTCGCCATATTGGCAGTAAATTATCCGGTGTTTCATTTGCAACAATTAAACAACTTTTGGTTGAGCCGCTTGGTGTCTCCTCAACATCAGCTAAGGGCAAGGGTGCGGTTTGCGTAAAATTATTCATCCGACCTTTGTAGCTTAGTTAGGAGATGCCGCCTCTTTGGATGTAATACTGGCCGTTATGCTCCGTTTGTTCGAAACGGGCATTCGACTGTCATTATTCATGTAAAAATTTCTACACGTCAAAAACATCTTTTACATTTTCCTGCAATCAATCCTAATTCCCTCTTAATTTTCTTCCCTTCCTCACCGATCCTCGCGCCTCATCCTGCCACATCGCCCGTGGACGGCAACCGGAGCATCGCCTGGTATCCCGGACCTCCTCTGCGGTGTGCGCCTCCTGACTTTGGCTGCAAGATCGGTGAGTAATTTTTGGGCAGTATTACCTGGTAGCCCTTGCTCTCCTCCCTTGAGGGGACATCGTAGGTAGTACCTGCTCGGCCTTGCTATTCCTTGGCCCTCAATCATTCTTTTTTTTTTTCTCGTTGGTTGGGCTATTTACACGCCCAACCATAGTTTGGTCCTTCGAGCCGGATAAGATCACGATTATTAATTTTTTGTTTGAATAAAAACATAATTTAATTGTCTTTACTCATTTCATTTTATTTTTATATTTTCAACATGACTTCTGCCTACTTACCATCTCTAAAAGCTAAAAAAGAATTAATTTTTCAACGTATGAACCGGATTTATACGTTGTCGACAAAATTGACTGGTTCAGACCTAAGATCTAGTGAGAATTTTATGGCTGAATCAGAAACGATCGATGAGCTCCGTGAAAGATTTGAGAAAATTCTAGATCAAATTGCAGAAATACAATTAAAAGAGAATCCAGAGCCTAACTACCTCGAGCTGTCTGCTTTTGAGGATTTATATATACGGGTAAAAAGAGCTCGCAATAATATTACTAATGCCTCTTGTTCTCGGTCAGAATCAGGATCGAATAAGTACTCGAAATCCCCGATCAAGTTGCCTCCAGTTCACATACCTTCTTTTGATGGGCATACTGAGAATTGGCCTTTATTTTATGAGTCATTTAAGTCAAACATTCATTATAATCCTCAGTTGTCTGATTCGCAACGCATGCAATATCTCATGGGTACACTCACTGGCAGTGCCATAAAGATCACGGCAGGCATTGTGCCTACGGGGGAAACTTATGAGATAATCTGGAATAGATTAATAAAAAAATATCAGGATGTCCGTTCGTTAGGTACACATTATTTGAATTCCATTTTCGATTTAAAAACGTGTAGCAATACCGCCAGCAGTTTAGAATCATTTGGTGAGAAGTATTCAGCATCAATAGCCGCGTTGAAACAGTTGGCTATTGAGGATTTAACTGATTTTATATTTTTTCATTGCGGTTTCCGTAAATTAGACAGTCAAGTCGCTCAAACATTTGAATTGACAGTACGCGGAAAAGAAATTCCTTCTTATTTAGAATTAGTGACATTTATCCAAGACCAAGCTAAAGGTTTGCAACGATCTAATGCGCCATCAAATCCTCGTTCGCATACGGTCAGCGTTAATGCCAATAGACAGCTTACTTCTGTTGGGACGTCGCGTAGCAACAGAGATCCGCCACCGCGAGTTTTCGTCGCAAGTCAGAGTGACACTCAGTATAATAAAAACTGTTTGTGCTGTAACCAATTTAATCATCCGTTGTATAAATGTATGACTTTCAGAAATTTAGGTTCACCACAGAGTAGGTATGATTTTATAAAGTCAAAGTCGGGTTGTGTTAATTGTTGTAGTTTAAAACATACTTTCTCAGATTGTCCTTCGAATTCTGTTTGCGGGATTTGTAACAAGCGTCATCATACACTTCTACATTTTGATAAAAGTGATAAGGACTCTCCGTCTTCATCGCGTGTATTAGTTTCTCATCCTGTGGAAACTGTAAATGAGCTACCTCAGGAAGTAAACTTGCGTCCCGCCGTTGTATCTGGCAGGACCGATAATCGTGCGGGGAATGAACACTCTTCAGATATCATGGTTTCCGCACATACCCCTTCAATGTCATTTAATGCGAATGTACAGTCGCGTTCAGCAATATTGTTAGCAACAGCGCAGATTTATGCTAAACCTAGGGGTGTTAATTGCAAACAAATTATCAGATGCCTTATCGATAATGGTTCTCAAAATAATTTAATAACTGTTGAATGTTGTAAGTCGCTGAACATTCCTATATACCCATTAAGTAATTCCTTTGTTAAAGGGATTGGGACTACTTCACAACCGATTTATGGTTATGCATATTTAGATATAGAGTCGCGTGTTTATTCTGAGTATAAATATTGCATTCATGCTTTAGTAGTGCATTGTTTAACTGACGAGTTGCCATCTCATTTCATAAAAAATGAGGACATGTCATATTTGGTCGACTTGCCTATGGCTGATTTGACATGGAATATCCCGGGTCATATAGATATGATCCTGGGCGCGCAATTATTTCCGCATATTTTCTTGGGAGATAAAATCGAATCAGGGTCTCACTATCCCCCTGCTCTGTCGACAGCATTCGGTTATGTTTTGATGGGTGATATACCTAATAACTGTATTAATTCCTCGTTCACAGGGTTTGTTCTTAATGATTTGGTACAAAAATTTTGGCAGCTTGAAGAAATTCCGTATTTGAAATACTTAAGCCCTGAAGAAACAGAATGTGAGAATATGTTCCTTTCTTCTTCGTCACGTGATGCAGATGGCCGGTATTCAGTGGGTTTACCGTTTTGTAAACAGCCATCCGAGTTAGGTAATTCTCGCAGTACTGCTCTTCGTCGTTTTTTAGCATTAGAGAGAAAACTGAAACGTGATGCCTCACTTAAGGAAAAATATAATGCAGTTATTAATGATTATATTGATAATAACTTCTTATCACGAGTTTCCGAGAAGGAACTCTCTGAAGAAGGATATTATATTCCTCATCACGCAGTTTCGAGGTCAGATAAACCCATGCCTCGAGTGGTGTTAGATGCCAGCGCGAAAACACACACCGGGGTATCATTAAATGACATCTTGCATGTTGGTCCGAATTTGCAGGCAGATTTATTTTTACTTTTGTTAAATTTTCGATTGTTTCCTATCGCTCTCTCAGCAGATATCAAACAAATGTATTTACAAATCGATGTTTTGCCTGAATATCGTAAATTTTTAAAGATATTATATCGTCCTAATAATAATGATACGATTCAAACCTTCCAATTTAATCGAGTCCCTTTTGGCTTAAAGTCAAGTCCATATTTAGCTATGCGTACTGTTCGCAAGTTAGCTGAGGACATGGGTAGTACTTATCCAGAAGCATCCTTAGTCGCAGCATCTAAAATGTACATGGATGATTTAGTACATTCGGTACCTGATGAAGCTAATGCAATTAGCCTTGCTTATCAATTAATATCTTTTTTTAAATGCGGTGCTTTTGATTTAGTAAAATGGAAGAGTAATTCATCTGCTGTTATGAAAAGTTTGCCTATATCTCACTGTAGCACTGTAGACTTTTCTGGTGACGAATGTAATTCACTCAAGGTACTTGGTTTATGTTGGGAACCAGTCAAGGATAATTTCTTCTTTATAACAAACAGTGAGCGCATTAAATGCACAAAACGCATTATTCTCTCTGTTGTGGCGAGATTATTTGATGTGTTGGGTTTAGTTGCTCCTGTAATTTTATATGCGAAATTACTTATAAAAGAGTTGTGGTTATGTAATATCGGTTGGGATGATACTCCTCCTGAGAATGTTATTCGAAGTTTCAATATACTAGTCGAAGAAATTAGTTTGTTGAAAACTTTGAAAATACCTCGTCATGTGGGCGTTTGTAATGATAATGAAGTTAATATTGTAGCATTTTGTGATGCAAGTTTGGTCGGTTACGGGGCTGTGGTTTACTTGCACACCACTGATCTTGCAGGTAATATAGTAGTGAGATTGCTATGTGCGAAGTCAAAGGTTTCGCCCACTAAAATAACCACTCTTGCTCGATTGGAGTTATGTGCCGCTTTATTAATGTCAAAATTAGTGAAGATCGTTTTTGATTCATATCAACCGCGCATACCCATTTCGGGAGTGTATGCTTTTTCTGATTCTACTATCGCACTCTCGTGGATACATTCATCACCCCATCGCTGGTCTGTATTTGTGAGTAATCGTGTCGCCCAGTGTCAAGAGAATTTAGCATCTGACAATTTTTATCATGTGGCAGGCACTGAAAATCCCAGTGATTGCCTTTCACGTGGCACCTTGCCATCCAAACTACTTTTAAATGATTTGTGGTGGAATGGTCCAACTTGGATACGCATTCCACCTTCTGAATGGCCTATAAAACCTTTCTCAGCTTTAGATTCCCAAGTATTACCTGAATCAAAAGCAAGTGCTTTAATTTCTAAAGTTGAACGATATGATTGCTCAATTTTGGTCGACCTTTCTCGACGTATTTCTTCTTGGGATAAATTGTTGCGGATTATTGTCTATATATTACGTTTTACTAAGAAGATAAATGTTTCTAGTGACGTTTCTAATTTATTATACGCTGAGAAGATACTTATTAAATCCGTGCAATCTGTTCATTTCCGCGAGGATATATTTCAATTGCAGAATAAGAAGCTTCCTTCTAAGAAAATGCGAAATTTATCCGCCTTCTTAGATGAAGAGGGCATTCTTCGGGTTGGGGGTCGGATATCGTTATCAGATTTGCCTTTTGAAGCGAAGCATCCAGCTATCCTTCCTAAGCATGATCATATAGTTGATTTAATTATACTGCATTATCATATCATGAATTGTCACACAGGTCCAGGGCTTCTCATTTCTATTTTACGCCAACGGTTTTGGATTTTAGATGCTAGGACAACTATCAGGGCTATAGTAAAAAGATGTAATAAGTGTTTCCGTTTAAATCCTGCGCATACGATTCCGAAAATGGCGGATTTACCTGAGTTCAGAGTCACTGAAGCTAAAGCTTTCGTGCACACTGGAGTTGATTATGCAGGCCCTATTCGAATCACTCTCACACGTCGTAGAGGGCATCATTCACAAAAGGCGTATATTTGCTTATTTGTATGTCTCGTAGTTAAAGCTGTTCACATTGAATTAGTCTCGGATTTGACCTCAGATTCTTTCTTAGCTGCATTCAAACGTTTCATTTCACGTCGCGGACCGGTGTCATATCTTTACTCGGACAACGGGACTAATTTTATTGGCGCTCGAGCGCAATTAGATGAATTATATAAGTTCTTATTAGATGGTAAATTTCAATCTGTTATAACGAACGAATTATCGAGTCGTCGTATAGAGTGGAAAATGATTCCTCCGAGAGCTCCGCATTTTGGCTCCATGTGGGAATCCAATATAAAAAGTTTGAAAACGCACCTTTATCGAGTTATAGGTAACCAACTTTTAACTTATGAAGAACTACAGACAGTTCTCATACAAATAGAGTGTATTTTGAATTCTCGGCCTTTAAATCTGGTGGCTTCGGATCCATATCCGGAAGTGATAATTCCAGCCCACTTTCTTATGTCTACTCCTTTACAATACCTTCCGGCACCGCCATGGCTGGAAGAGACTACCAATCTTTCTAATCGAAAAAAGATGCTTGATAATTTAGTTCACGCTTTCTGGCAAAATGGCGTATTGTATTCTTGCACACCCTTCAAGTCCGGCAAAAGTGGGCAACACCTGACCGTCCTGTTGTTGTTGGCACTGTGGTCTTAGTTGGGCAAGAAAACGTGCCACCTTTATCGTGGCCTTTAGGGGTCATAACTGAGGTTTTTCCGGGCAAAGATAACATCGTTCGCGTAGCTTTGGTAAAAACGAGATTCGGCGTCTTTAAGCGACCAATCGTAAAGTTATACCCAATACCAACGCAATAAGTTAAATATTATTAAAACAATTTATTTTACTCTTACTAATTTCTATTCTATACGTCAAGATATTTTGTTTATAACCCGGGTCGAAAAAACTCATTTAAGTTTTTTGATTCAGCCATAAATACGTAACGAATTAGGCGCTATTCTATAATCCTCTGTTAACTCTTTACAACTGGCTTGGTTTTCTTTTTCTTTCTTTGAAAGTTCTAAGAACTTCCAAGGCCGGGAGTATGGTTGAGCCGCTTGGTGTCTCCTCAACATCAGCTAAGGGCAAGGGTGCGGTTTGCGTAAAATTATTCATCCGACCTTTGTAGCTTAGTTAGGAGATGCCGCCTCTTTGGATGTAATACTGGCCGTTATGCTCCGTTTGTTCGAAACGGGCATTCGACTGTCATTATTCATGTAAAAATTTCTACACGTCAAAAACATCTTTTACATTTTCCTGCAATCAATCCTAATTCCCTCTTAATTTTCTTCCCTTCCTCACCGATCCTCGCGCCTCATCCTGCCACATCGCCCGTGGACGGCAACCGGAGCATCGCCTGGTATCCCGGACCTCCTCTGCGGTGTGCGCCTCCTGACTTTGGCTGCAAGATCGGTGAGTAATTTTTGCGCAGTATTACCTGGTAGCCCTTGCTCTCCTCCCTTGAGGGGACATCGTAGGTAGTACCTGCTCGGCCTTGCTATTCCTTGGCCCTCAATCATTCTTTTTTTTTTCTCGTTGGTTGGGCTATTTACACGCCCAACCAACTTTTATCATATCTTTAAAACCCCCATTTGCTTAGGTCTGAAATAAATACAAGTGAAATAATAAATAAAATGATGATTTTTAATAGATATTTGGTTAAGACGCATGAGTGACGCAAAGATAGCCTGGTTTTGGGCATTGTCCTTTGTTATGGAGACAGTTTGAGACCCTGGGAAGAACATAGGCTCCGGGAAAATATATAGCGTATAACGGAATACTTTAGCCCGAAAAACTTTCTAACGCGGGCGGAGCCGCAGGCAAAAGCTAGTTAGTTATATAGCTAGGTACTCTAATGTCAAATAAAAATATAATAATCTGGGGCGAATCCGTCCTTTTTTCAGTTACGGATATATTCAATTACGAATTATTTTACTCTTTTACCTATACAGCTATCGAAACTGTCCTTTGATTATAATGCTCGTAATTGCAAAAAGACGGACATGCCCCAGTAGACAAAATAAATTAATTAAAAAGATTTTGGTGTTAAGTCTTCAAAAGAATGTATCTAGACTAAACATATCTTTTTGACATGCTCACAAATGAGTTATTTTGATTGATTTTGAGAGCGTTTTTAAAAACGGCTGCAAACGAAAAGCGCTACGATTGTTAAATATAGCAACATCACACAGCACTTTAAATTACAAAGCTCTGTGTGGCACTCAACAGGCGCTCGACATTATTTTTCTTTTTTTGCACTTCATAAACAATTAAACATTGTACATAGACGGACTTGATGCCGTAGGCATTCTCTCCCAGTCAACCTTAAGGTGAAGCACAGACAAAAAAGGTAGGTGCATCAAAGAAATCTGGAGCGGTAACCAAATACAACCATAAATACCAACAATGCGATTTATACAAATATTAATGAATTATAAATATATTAATTGTAGACATAAAGTTTTAAGCAAAATACTAACACACATAAAAAGCACATATATAAAATCAACATAATATTCCGATTCGAATACATAATATTCTGAACTAAAGTATATTATGGAAAAAAAATTGGGCATTACGGGGATTAACATGTAGGTAATGTGCTAGTAGTCTACGTGTTCTGGAGGCCTATGGCTACGAGCAGCTGTCTAGGTTTGTGCACTCATCGTCATCCCTTGGAGAGATCATCCCTTGTGCTTCTATACAACTTGACAACAAAAATAATTACCGCCGGACTTTAATTCCGATCCGTTATAGCAGGTAAGTAAGTAGGTTAATCGGAAACAAAATAAAGCCACTTATCACATTGTCTTACTCAAGCAATTTTATTTTTTACTCGATACATACTGGAAGCGTAAACGATTAATTAAATTAATAACGAATGCCTCGTAGGGCTTCTTAATACATGAGAAAGCGTTGAACGCGAGTACACCGTTTTAAACCTCAGTCCCGCAAGTCGTGTTTTGTGTATTAAATTACTGATGAAGAGACACGATAATAATTCTGCAGATTATGGAACTCAAAGAAAACAGACGGTACCTTTATATAAATAATATTATTGCTTTCAAGGATATAGATACTGTAATTATGTGATAAATACCAAAGTGAAAACAATTATTGATGTATGTGTAACTAGTGTCTATTGAATCTTTCCTTATTTTTGTATTAGCAGTATCTAAATAATTGTAAATGTATAGGAAGTGTTCGAATAAATATAAACAAAGCAATAGTAAACAAAGCAGTAACACAAATCGTAAGAGTGTGTAAACCTTTAAGGCATCTTCTTATATTCATTTTAAGGTCAATGACTCCAGTGACGATGCTATTGATCTGGATGATTTATTGCCAAAGATCGGAGAGTTTGGATTGTATCAAAAACTACTTCTGTGGCTGGTATGTTTACCAGCCTGTTTGCCTTGTGGATTTTGCGCTTTCAACCAATTATTTATGACAGACGTACCTGACCACTGGTGTCGAGTGCCAGAACTAGTCTCATTAAACTTAACGCAACAGGAAATAAAAATACTATCTATACCGAAAATAGTAAGTGCGTACATAACTATATGTATATCTAAAGGACATCAGCAATACTGTTACACATTCTTATTTATTTTATGTCTTCTTTATAGCACAATACATCTTTTGAAAAATGCCTACGATACGCAGTAAATTGGTCAACAATAAAAAGAGCAGACATTTTTAATACATTTAATGAATCTTGGCCGGTAGAGCCTTGTTTGGATGGATATGTATACAATACTTCAGTAGTAACTTCTTCCATTGTGATTGACGTAAGTCCGTTAATAAGGATAAGATGAGAAAATGGTTGATTAAAAATTAATACGATTTAAATTAATTATTAATATATGACAATTCTTACAGTTTGATTTAGTTTGCGAATATGATGTTTATCCAACGCTTGGATTAGTAGCACTTAACGTTGGAGGGCCAATAGGAGTTTATACTTTTGGATACTTAAATGACCGCATCGGCCGAAAGAAATCTTTCTTTCTCTGTTTAAGCACATTGTTACTTGGTAGTATAATGACTGCGTACGCACATGAATACTGGTTTTGGGTTCTAGCTAGAGTAATTGTTGGTCTAACTATCCCTGCAGTATATCAAATACCATTTATAATTTGTGAGTATAACCCAGTACCTAGTTTTATATTACACATTTAGATTGCATTAATGATAATATTATTAATAGTTTTCTTTTCTTTAGCTCTAGAATTAGCCGGGCCCAATTATCGATCCTTCGTAACAGTAATGACTTGCGTATTTTATACATTGGGGTTGATATTACTTTCTGGTGTTACATATTTGTTACGAGATTGGAGATCCTTGGCATTAGCTACATCCGTCCGTTCCTGTTATATTATCTCTATTGGTTCGTTCTACCGGAATCACCTAGATGGCTACTTATGCGAGAAAGATTAGAGGAGGCAAATAACATACTTAAAACTATAGCAAAAGTAAACGGAAATGAAATGCCACCAGATTACACACATAAACTACAGAAACAAGTTTTAGAACTGAAAGAAAAAGGGTGTTCAGAAACTAAAACTGCGAGCGTTCTTGGGCTATGTAGAACGCCAAATATGAGGCTAAAAACTTGCTTAATTACATTAAATTGGTGCGCCTCGGAGATGGTTTACGTGGGGTTGAGCTATTACGGACCTGCGATCGGAGACAATCAGTACATGAGCTTCTTCTTATCGTCAGTCGTGGAAATACCAAGTTACATAGTTTGTTGGATACTTATGGACCGCATCGGCAGACGATGGCCTCTGTGTTTATCAATGATAATAAGCGGTATATTTTGCATCGTGACAGTTTTATTGCCTAGTGGTATGATCTAGAAAAGTACAATAATTATTAAGCAGTTAAACAATCATTAAATTTCTTTGTGAGCAAGCGTTTCTGACTTTTCTTTTCTTTTACAGATGCAGTTACTGAAACTCTTATTCTGTATTTAATATCTAAATGCTTTATATCAGCATCGTTCTTAATAATATACCCATACGCAGGCGAATTATATCCGACTGAATTACGAGGAGTTGGCATTGGTACGTCTGCATATATTGGAGGCTTGGGGCTCATAATTATACCTTTTATAAATTATTTGGTAAGTAAATATTTGAAGTAAATTTTCGTTAAGTCGTACAGTAGGCATGTAGATACTTGTGCAAAAATGTAAACTTTCCCTCTGTATAGGCCATTCAGTTTGTGCGACCCCGCATGTCCTGCATGTGGGTGCCTATTTTGTGGAAGCATAAATAATTAAAAGGTCCCGGATTGAAACTATACCACCCCTTATACGACTCTATACGACGTATTACTAATTCTAGCGCTAGTCGATACTAGTAATGAAATTGATGTCAGGTTTAAAGTTTTATCCATATCTGACCGGGTAATAAAATTACGAACTTCAAAAAGCGCAAACTCATAATGATGAGTTTGTCAGTTAATAGCGTACCTATAATGATAGGTACATAAAAGATCGTGTTAAAATCCATTGTACATACACGTACATTTTATTTAGTTTATGTCATTACCAATTCATGATGAGATTCAAACAAGATTTTGCCCCAGAGACGCACCTAGCCATTTTGAGATATTTATTAGTGCAATTTTATGGAATTCAATCGTTCCCTATCGAGTTTTGAACAAACATATACCAACCCGCTAGTGAATCATCATAGATAAATTATCACCATATTGCATAGTTATGCAATGCTAGTGACGCATTATTTTTTTCATTATCTCCCTAACAAAGCTATTGTTCTTTAATAAAAATAACGTGACTTATCTGTTTATACTTGTAATAAATTCTTAACATCATATTATACCTAGAGGTAGTACAAAGTTTTTAATCCTGTCAGCGCTAAATGATTACACTGTCTTCGTAGGTACCTATTCTAAATATCCATGTAAACCATTCAAAGCTACAATAATTTATCGTTCTATCTTGTTATTGGATGCACATGAGCCAAATACAGTGTTGCGACACTGCTTCGTTTTAGGATATCTATTTAATGTTTGCCTGAAAGTCTATAAAGATTAAAAAAAAAGATAGGTACAAAGCTTAGGAAATAATTTAAAATATCAATACGAATAGGTTGGCTCAAGGAGTCAACCCCTCCTCCTCCTTTTTATTTTCCTGGAGACCTTTTTATTTTGGATTAGACGGATATGTTGGGGTCACCGGTCTTACGATCCGACTTTGAGATAGACAAAAAGACAGTAAATGTCGGTCGACTGTCGGCACAGGACCCTTAGGGCGAGCTTATACATCCAGAATGGCAGTCTGAAATCAGAAACGGAAATCGGAGTTTGAAATACGGATACTTGACTCAAACATTTCTTAAATTTAGAAGTGTTGTGTGTGTGTGTATGCCACTTTTGGATGTTTAGACCCGGCCTAACACTATTTACAACCATATTATACACGTCAATATCGACTTAAACATTGCGGAGGTTACCTTCGGCGCATTAGGAGCCGCTGCGGGTTTCACCACTAAGAGATGCCTAGTCGTTCTTCGCAACCACCCTTGCGCAGTACCGCTTAGTGCACCCCACCTTTTGTTGTAAGTTTTGAAAAGGTACATCAAACGATGCCCTCGGCGTCAAGGATAGAATGAGATCTAGCTACTTATACTGCAATCCGACCCGGGGCTCGTAGAATTGTTGATACTTACGTAAATAAAGTTATAGTGTACTAACGGGGGACCATCCCTAACCGCCTGCCTAAGACCACCTGATATAGCTAGGAGGAGTAGTGTGTTATCCCTAAAGGGGTAGGCGAAGGCGTAACTAGTGGCCCACTTTCCGTCGTGAGTAAACTCTTCCATGATGTGATAGAGGTCGAATAGATCGCAACATCAGGCTCGAATTCCAGACTCTGAGCTGATTCTGAGTAGAAAACCCCGATATTTCTTGGATATCAGTCGTACCGCAATTAGGCTACCGAGGCCGGCCATTTTTACTACCTAAATAATTACAATAAAATGGATATTAAAACGACTGTCACCATCAGACATGTGTGTTCATAATCGAGCTAAAAAAACCTACTCACAAAAAATTTACAGCTTTAATTTTCTAATTAGTCAACTATATAAAACGTATAAGTATTATTTTTTTTATAACACGAAGGTTCTGATAGTAAAAATAATCATGGTATTACTTTATAGGGTTCAAGTAACTTAGTATTGCCCTTGGTGGTTATGGGCGCAGTATCGGTGGTAGGCGGTTTAAGTGCACTACGTTTGCCTGAAACCCTACACTGTCCACTACCTCAAACTGCAGAAGAAGGTGAAGAGTTTGGTAAAGACTGGACGTACGCTGATTGCCTTATCTGCGGAGATCAAAGGTAAAAGTAAATTAAAGTTATTGCTGAGAGTTATTGGTTATAAAATGATTAATGTTTCTTCTATATAAATTTAAACTAGATTTTTGATTTTATCCATTTTCTCATTTTATTTGCCTGACTCTAACTATATTCGTAATAAGAAACCTGGTTTTCCATTCTCCAATCAATCTATATGCTGTGGATAACGGTTCTGGTAGCCCACTTATATGTTAGTTTTCTTTTAATTTTTAGATGTTATATTATAATGTGTAACCGTTTGTTATCTTAAATAAATAAAAAAAAGGCAATTCTTCAAAATCAAAGCATTTGGCATAAATTGTGTTCGGGAGACCTATTTAGATGGATCAAATTGATATTTTTAAATATTGGTTTATAGAAAAGTTGCAGCCACGGATTCTTATGAAAATTTGGACCAACTGGAACTGACCCAAGCTCCTTTGATGGAGGATGAAGTACCTGAAATGAATGCCACTAGACGACGCAGTTCAATGCGGAAACTAGTACGACAAACTAGCACTGTTGAGACACAGAAAGATATAGATGGAAATTTGAAAATGACTTATTGGTTTTGAATATAATTAAATTTGTTTTATTTTAAAACAACCTCTATTCATTAATATTACTATTATACGAATAATACTTAGTTATAGTTAATCATCTGATAATGCTTATGGTTGTGGCCATCATATAAGAGGGGATTTGTTGGCCCTTAGCGTATCTATGCAT